>NW_015386515.1:514880-542450 GCF_001527695.2 Protobothrops mucrosquamatus | reverse complement strand
ATATATATATATATATATATATATATATATATATATATATATATATATATATATATATATATATATATATATATATATATGTTTTCGTAGATTTTCACGGGTACAGGTATGCAGGTGTTGGCGTATTCGGGTCTTACATGGGAAAAGACCCGAATATGCCAAGACCTGCATATATATATATATATATAAAGGTTTTTTTTCAGACAGACCAGTCTGATTGAGAACACCTGGACATTTTTACCTGCTATACTGCAGTTTTTTTACTTTTTACAATATCTTTTACCATGCAGCCCCCCAACTAGGGGCATTAAGCAGGCTCAAGTCGCAACTACGAAATATTTTTAAATTGTCAGAAAAAGAAATTTGGATATATATATATTTTTCAAAATTTGGATTGCTAACAAAGAATTAAGGGAGTACTGGGATAGCTATTTCTAACCTTATTAGGTTTTTCATCAGCCAGACAAAAAGACTTCTCTCTCCCCCATATTTGGGTCGACAGGGTGTTCAAAAAGCATTCATCCTCTTCCCCTGTCTCTTGTAGCTAACAAAGTAAAAAGAAGGACTGGGATGACAATAGCAGTGTTCCAATGGATGGACTGCCATCTGTCAGAAATGGTGTAGGGTCTCCTGCTTGGGCGGGGGGTTGGACTAGATGACCTACAAGGTCCCTTCGAACTCTGTTATCCTATTCTATCCTATCCTATCCTATCATATTAATTATATTCTATTCTATTCAATATTTGAGGGACTGCCACAAAGAAAAATTGGACAACCTATTCTCCAAAGCACCTGAGGGCAGGATAAAAAGCAACAGGTGGAAACTTATCATGGAGAGAGCCAAGAACTAAGAAGAAATTGCCTAACAGAGAGAACAATTATTTAATGAAACAGCTTGTCTCCAGAAGTTGCAGGACCTCAGTCACTGGAGGTTTTAAGAAGGGATTGGACAGCCGTTTGTCCAGAATGGTATAGAGTGCCTGGCTCAAACAGGGGGTTGGACTAGAAGACCTCCAAAGTCCCTTCCAACTCTGTTATTCTGTTTGCTGCAGATAACTGCGATGGCTTGTTGCGTTGCATTAATGTCTGCAGGGAACAGTTGATATTGGGAAGGGATGAACTTTCTTCTGCAGGCAAGTTGTGGCTGGCAAAAGCCACGCACTATTCCATTGTGGGAAGTCAGCCCCCCAGAGAAGGAAATATTAAAAGGGCAGAAAAATATATTTCCTCAAAGGATCTTAAAGAGGCAGAAAAGCATGCCCAGTTTTTCTTATTAGCCCCAGGTCTCCCTCCCCCCAAGCAGAAACCAGCTCTATAAAAATGCAGATGCAGACCATTCAGGAAGGTTGAAGCTAGAAGATTAAGAAGACAAAGACACCTAAAATCTACATACCCCACACAAAGTCTAAGACAGGACATAATAGGATTAACCCACAGATGCCAAAGAGACACAGGTCAAAATACATGACACAGGAAATACAAAGCCTCAAAACAGGAACAGGAAACAACTCCAAACAAAAGGCTCCAGAGGGTATAAAAACCCACTCCCAACATGTGCTCATCCCTTTCTTTCTCTTTTCTTCCAGACTCGTCTTTCTGTCTGGCTCTCCTCTTCAATAAACTGCAACCTTCTTTCTAAAGCAGGCACCATGTTGTTTATCCCCGGCTTCGACTGAAACATGATGAAGACTTTTCTTCCACCATCTTATGTCAAAGATTCAGGCCATGGCACTTCTGCTTTGCTTAGTGCAGACAGGAGAACAAGCTATGTCATGATGGCTGCAGGCTTTTCCACTCCAGTAGGAGTCCAAATTCAGCAGGCATCCCAGAGGTCTCCATTATCTCTTCTCGTCTCTCACAAATCTGCACCCATCTAGCCATGGCAGAGTCACCCCACACTTTAATTTTAATTATTAGGCTCACCTGAGTCTGTATGGAGAGACTCTAAGCCACAGAACCCACAGGAATTAGATATATTGCAATCCATCTGGATTACAATATATCTAATTCCTGCCTCTTGTGGATGAGTGCTCTGCTTACAATACTGGATCCTTGGAATTAACTGTTGATTAAAAGATCTATTTTCCCTCAGATGGGCCTTGAATTCTTGTGTCAGGTGGTGGGTGCTTTCTACGGACCTTCAACCAAGTGAGCTATGTGGATGCTATTTTGTTTGCATGGTCTGTTCCTTTTCTCTTCCATGTGTTGCATTCCAAAGCAGGATTTGTGAAAGGCACAAAGAGATTCTAATCCCTGCCTACTCTTGGGAAGAATTGGCAATGTACTGGGCTCTTGATATCTAAGCCACCAGGGCTGATGGACTGGGAAGCTCTGACTTCGCAGTGCCAGCTGTCAGACAGGGCATTCCCTGTGGTTCCGAGATCATTGCTCCCTTCCATCTTTGGGCTGCATTGGGGTGTTAGCCCTGGCATAATCCTTGAATGTCCTAAGATCTGTGGTTTCATATTTCTGCTCAATTCTTCTTATTCTGGCTGAAAATTCACAGGTAATGTTGGCAGTTTCATTGACATAGTGGTTATGTATCTTCCTACCTCCCTAGTAAAACCAGAGAATTTGCCTATACATACATTTATCCATATATCCATAAAAATTAATCCTTCATCTCAGTAGTTTCATAGCCAGGATAACCAAGACACCCATGAACTGAAGTTATCATATCAGTTTATCTGGCTATAATCCTTTGGATTATGAGGCTGAGTTTCCACCTGTGGTGCTTAGCTGAAATAGAACCTTTTTCAAAATACACACAGTGGTTGACTGCTATATTATGATCACATGCATTAATCTTCATTGGCCTCTGTACTGAAGCCATGCTCAAAGAAGGGCCTCGGGGTCCACAATCAGACTAGAAAAGAAAGTATAGTCCTCTGCCACCAAAATAGTCCATTGAAAGACCAGCTGCTTTACTCCTAGATTGGCAAAGGTTTCCTGGTCCATCTCCGAAAACATCTCATTATATGATAGAGGATGAGATGAGAACAGGAGCAGGTTTTGGCTCCCTGGCATCACTTAGCAGATGTCCTACATGCAACATTATTATTAGTAGACATCAAAGCTACCACTCAGGGAGATTAATGGATCAAACAGTCACATCAGCTGCTACTCCAAACAGTTGGCTTCACTGGGTGGAGTTGTGGGACGTGGCAAGCCTGAGAATGCTTCCAAAGAGCAACTTATGGCCCGAATGCAGCCAGACATCCACCTTTGCTTCAGTGACTTAACAGCTGCCAGGAATCTTGGGCAAAAGAGAAAAAATACAGTTTTCGACTGGGTGCAGATCAAACCTTATTCTTGGTGCACTCGTAAACAGAAATAATATCATTTACAGCTTGCCCATGCACGGGGTTACAGAATTCCTTTCAGTTTTGACTTCTTATACCAAGGATGTTAAGTATTCATCCTTATAGGTAAAGATGGATGGGTAGCCAGCGAGACTATCCTCATTTCCATCAAAATTTTGGTGGCAAGATTTTTAAGGTATTTTGAAAAATAAGGGCTATAAGAAATGATCTTCAATGAGGGTGGTAGCCCCATATTTGCTGCAAAAGTTCATCTCTCTAAAATATATTTTTCTAATGAAAACCAATTCTCTCTCTTTACACACACATACACATACTTATACACACCCCTATTAAAACTTTTGAAATCAAGCAAGTCTTTCTTCTTCCTCCAAATCAACAATTATGAGTTCCAGCATTTCAAGAACTTTTACAGAACTTTTCTTTTTCACTTTCCTTGCCAGCTGCATATTCCTTCACATGTCCAGACACTTAAAAAGAAACCATCTTTAGTTCTTCTCCATCACCAATCAGTTATATGGGGGCAAATATAAAAAAAGAACATACTGTAAATCATGATCCAGTAAGTCCAGGAGAAACAACACAGATGCCAGGCCAAGAGCAAAAGTAAAACATTAGCCTTTCTTGGAACTGCAGATCCCATGTAACTTTAAATCAAAAAAATAGAAGAACAGAGATGGAAGGGACTTTGGAGATCATCTAGGGGTCGGCAACCTTAAATACTCAAAGAGCCATTTGGACCCCTTTCCCACAAAAAACCCACCGGGAGCCACAAAACCCTGCTGCTTCTCCCCCCAGCAGTCCATTGCGGCTGCTGCTTACCCCCCCTCCCGCACAGAGCGCCCTGCCACTGCTGCTTTCTTCCTTTACCCCCACCCCCCACCCCCCATGCAGAGCACGCCCTGCTGCCGCTTTTCCCTACCTCCCCCATGCGGAGCACCCTGCTGCCACTTTTCCCTCCTACCTCTCCCGTGTGGAGTGCCCTGCTGCTGCCGCTTTTTTCTTCTACCTCCCCTACACGGAGCACACTCTGCCACCACTTTTTCCTCCTACTTCACCCACGCAGAGCGCCCTGCCACTGCGGCTTTCCCCAGCAGCAAAGGTGGAGCTTGGGAGGCAGCGGCAGGGCATAGCCTAGGCATGGCCCAGCAGCAAAGCTCATCCTTCCCACTCAAGAGGCCCTCAGTGGCTCCTCAGCTCCATCCAAATTGAAGAAAGCGGAGGCGCAGTAGCAGGATTGCTCTCAAACAATAAGAGCCAGGTGCGCAGCTCACTCGTGTACGCCCGCCTTATTGAGAGCAATCCCCCTGCTGCGCCTCCGCTTTCTTCAACTTGGATGGAGCAAAGTGGGGAGGAAAACGAGGAGAAGAGCCGTGAGGCTTTGTGCCAACTGGCCGGCCAGGTGAGGGGTAGGTTGGCGATGGTGGCTGGCTGGCTGGGGGGATCATGGCCACTGGGGGGATTTGCCAAGCCTCATGGCAGCAGCATTGGCAGCTCCCCCCACCCAGCCCATTTCCCTGGCTCCCTACAAGATGCTTGGCAGAACCACTACCACCACCACCACACAGCCCCGATGGGACCCACGCAGCACCTTCTTTCCAGATCTGACGCAGTCCTCCATCACTTCCTCCACCCCTGTGTGCTTCTTTTGTTTGTTGGACTGCCCACAAACTTCTTTTGTTTGTGGGACTAAAAAAAAGTTCAATCAATCAATTCCAACTTCGTGAGATCTTTTTTTTTTCCATGAGAAATTGGAATTGATTGATTGAACTTTTTTTTTAGATGGCGGAGGACTGGGAGCTGCAGGGATGAAAGAGCCGCATGTGGCTCCAGAGCCGCAGGTTGCCAACCCCTAGTCCAACCTCCTGCTCAAGCTGGAAACCCTATATCATTTCAGACAAATGCTTGTCGAAACTCTTCTTAAAAGCTTCCGGTGTTGGAGCACCCACAATTTCTGGAGGCATATCACTCCGCTGATTAATTATTCTAACTATCAGGAAATTTCTCCTTATTTCTAGGTTGGGTCTCTTCTTAATTAGTTTCCATCCATTGCTTCTTGTGCTGCCTTCAGGTGCTTTGGAGAATAGGTTGACCCCTTCTTCTTTGTGGCTGCCCCTTAGATAGTGGAACACTGCTTTTCAACCGGTGGTATGCATACCACCAGTGGTACTTTGCCACCTGGCAGGTGGTACACAACCATCCTAGAAGTGGTAGCGGGGGAGGGGAATGAGCTGAATCAGCGGCAGCACTACACAAGCCTGAGCAAGAGACAGCTGGAGCTGCAGGGCTCTCAGGGCTTGGCAGAAGCCCCAGGATCAGTGCCAGGCTGATTAGCGCTTCCGGGAGCTGGAGGTGCACTAAAGAGAAAGGGGGGAGGAGGGGGGAGAGAGGAGAGCATATAAAAGGAGGTTTTGGCGGGAAAGGGCCAGCAAGGGGCTGCCCCGCCCCTGGGCACATGAAGAAGAGGCGGTGAATGCCCAGCATCGCTGCTGACCATCCCTGCTGACCACTGAAAAAGGAAAAAGGTAGAAGTGCTTCCCTTTCCCCCAGGATGCCAGCGCTTGCGCGCTCGCTGCCTTCTCCGTGCACCCCCAGGAGCAGAGACGGGGGGGTTCACTGGCTCCAGGACTCCCCGTGGATCTAAGGCTGAGCGCGTTCCAACTTTGATGGGCCCCACTGGTAGATCAGCACCGTGCCTGCTCACTGACCTCCCCTCAAAGCCACCAGACTTCCCTTTCATCGGGACCACACTTGCCTGCATGGGACAGCTATGGCCGGTGGCAGCATGGCCACCAGCAGTGCTGGCAATCTCTCCCCTCCCATCATCCCTTCCTGAGTGCGGAGGAAGGAAGGAGAAACAGGGGAGGAAGGAAGGAAGGAGCGAGCTGGGAAAGGGACTGCTTTCTGAGCACTTCGCAGGTTTGTTTTTTTAAGCTGCCAGAGGCTCCAAGCAGGAGGCTTCCCATTTTGACCCCTCCCCCATCGCCTCTGCCTGAAAGGCATCTGCATGGCTTTCAGCTCACCTCTCCCAGACCTGCGCACATGTTTGTGTGCGCGGGGGGGGTCTCACCTCTTGCAGCCCATGCTGTGACATTGGGGAGGAAAAGAACATTGGGGAGAGATAAGAGAAGTGCGATGGGAACTTTTTGCAGCCTTCCATGGGGCTGGGGGCGGGAGCTGAGGGGTGCAGGGCGCAATGCTATCGGCAGCACATTGAGAAAAAGAAACAAGTACTCCAAAAAAACAGCTTTCATTAGTTTGCAGCCTGCCATGACAGAAGGTCTCTGTTGAGGGCACGGAGCTTTAAGGGGTGACACACACACACACACACACACACACACACGTGCACGAGTTTGGGAGAGGTGAGTTGAGCCATGCAGAGGAGTCAGGGAAGGAGGGAGTGAAGGAGGGAGGGAACTTGGTTGGAAAGGCAACTTGGTTGGAAATGCCCCAGTTCAAAGGAGGGCTGTCAGGGCTGAGCAACCCAGGATCGCCACGAGCAGCTATAGCTGATTGTCGCTTCGGAAGGGCTATGGGGGCTGGGCAGAAGCCCAGGATCGGCACGCACCCCTGCAGGGTTGCAGGGGTGAGACAGAAGCCCCAGGATCAGTGCTTCTGGTGCAAATGGAAGAGAAAAGGAGGGGGAAAGGAGAGGCTATAAAAGGAGGTTTTGGCAGGAGAGGGAGAGAAAAAAAGACAGCGAGGGAAAGAGAAGGGGACTGCAAAAGAGAGACAGAGAAGCGCAGCCTTGAGAGGAATCAGATGGAGGTGCACAGAAGAGAAAAGGGGGGGGAGAGAGGAGAGGCTATAAAAGAAGGGAAGAGAGGATATAAAAGGGGAGAGAGAAGAGAGGATATAAAAGAAGGGGAGAGAAGAGAGGATATAAAAGAAAGGAACAGAAGAGAGGATATAAAAGGAGAGAAGAGAAGATGTAAAAGAAGGGGAAAAGGATATAAGAAGGGGGAAAGAGAAGAGGATATAAAAGGGAAGAGGATATAAAAGAAGGGGAGAGAAGAGGATATAAAGGGGGAGAGAAGAGAAGATATAAAAGAAGGGGAGAGAAGAGAGGATATAAAAGGGAAGAGGATATAAAAGAAGGGGAGAGAAGAGGATATAAAGGGGGGAGAGAAGAGAGGATATAAAAGAAGGAGAGAGAAGAGAGGATATAAAAGGGGGAGAGAAGAGAGGATATAAAGGGGATGAGAGAAGAGACGATATAAAAGGAGTGAATCTGGTTTCTCCATTGACTTTGTTTGTCAGAAGGTTGCAAAATGAGATCACATGATCCTGGGACACTGTGACCTTCATAAATATGAATCAGTTGCCAAGCATCCAAATGTAGATTGACCCTGGGGATGCTGCAATGGTCATAAGTGTGAAAAATGATCATAAGTCACTGTTTTCAGTGCCATTGTAATTTTGAACAGACACTAAGCGAACTGTTGTAAGTTGAGGACTACCTGTATTTTATCACTTTTTTCCTTTTTTGGGGGGGTCATCAAGTTTTTGACACCTTGCTGGGCGACTGGTGGTACTCGAATATTGCCATATCCTAAAAGTGGTACAATCTGGGAAAAGGTTGAAAAGCCCTGCTCTAGTCCACAAGCAGGCCTTTCTATCTCGTCTTGTAATGCCGAGCATGTATCTTTCCATGGCTCTTTTGCCACTCATAGGTTTTGTATCAATTGTGAGGTTAGTGTTCATGTTTCACCGGCATATGTTAAAGCAGATAGCACACACTGATGGAAAACTTTGTCTTCATGCATAGGGGGAGGTTGTTTTTGAAAATTATGCTTAGCTTGCCAAATGCCTGCCAACCACATTTAACACGCCATTTAATTTCCTTTATTATATCACCTACCATTGAGATCCATTGGCCAAGGTATATCGTGTTTCCTCGAAAATAAGACCCAGTCTGGGTTTTTTTTGCCTCCAAAAGAGGCACCAGATCATATTTTCAGTGTGTGTGTGTGTGTGTGTGTGTTCCACTCACCTTGCAACAGTGGCACTGAAAGCCCCACCCAGCTGGCCTACTTCTTCTGCAGCCGAGAACTGAGCTATGGATTGAATCCATAGCTCGGTTCTCAGCTACACAGGCCTTCCGGAAAGGCCTCTGATTGCAAAATACAGGCTGAGCACCATTCTCAGCTGTAGAATGAAGCTGCTCCTTCCAGCGAGGCAAGTGTCAATCCATGGGAGGCCCTGGCTGCAATGTTAAGCTCCAACCCCCCAACCCCGTTCTGGCTCAATTTTTAGGTCTGCACCTCGCCCCAAAACTAGGGGTTATTTTGGGGGTAGGGCTTATTTTAGGTCCACCCCAAAAAAATCAAGCTAGTGCTTATTTTCGGGGTAAGTCTTACTTTCAGTGAAATACGGTATGTAGCAGTCTACTACATCTAATTCTTCTCTAGACAGATAAATGATACATATAGATAGATGGATAGATGGATAGATGGATAGAAAGAAAGAAAGAAAGAAAGAAAGAAAGAAAGAAAGAAAGAAAGAAAGAAAGAAAGAAAGAAAGAAAGAAAGAAAGAAAGAAAGAAAGAAAGATGATAGTTAAATGATAAGTACAGAGGTGGCCAAAATTGTGGAAACCTTTTGGGGAAAGTGTACATTTGAGGTTTGATGGCTAATAATACCACTTGTTTTTGTAGTAGTGCCATAAAATTATATATCAATGGAAAGATAATTTAATCAAGAATGTAATGCAATAACTTTTATGAAGCATTTGCTATTAGAATAGCAATTATAAAGAATAAAAGTGAAACATGTAGAAAAAACAAGATATACAAAATTATCACCATAGAAAAAATGAGATATACAAAAATTATCACCATAGAAAAAACGAGACATACAAAAATTATCACCATGTCAGTTAATACTTAGTTGGGTAATCTTTAGCATGAATTACGGCCTTATGTCTTCCCATGGAGTGAACCAAGTCCTTTAGTTCTGCAGCTGTTATAATGTGAAACCAAGATTTAATAATTGCTTCTATTAACTGGGTGTTATTGCTGGGTCGCTTCTGACTAACAAGTTTCTTTAGTCAGCTCCATAGATTTTCAATTGGGTTAAGATCTGAGCTATTCCCAGGCCATTCCAGTAGTGGAATATGATTATCTTGAAACCACTTTTTGCACACAGCAGCAACATGACATGGAGCTGAATCCTGTTGAAATATAAATGCTTCATTGTCTTGGAAATGATCATGTGCGGAAGGCTTCAGTTGGGTTTCATTAATGTATTTTGGCCATTTATATTCCCATTAATCACACAAATTCTGCCCACACCTTTTGATGTCATACAACCCCAGATCATAACACTGACTGGGTGTTTCACTGTACATGTAATGCAATCAGGATGCAAATCTTCTCTGATTCTTCTCCTTACGTATTTTATGCCATGACTACCAAACAGGGAGATCTTGGTCTCATCACTCCAAATAACACTGTCCCATTATTCCTCTGTCCAGGTAACATGGGTTTTAGCCCAGTTTAGTCTTTTCAACCTTTGTTTGAGAGATAAAAGTGGCTTTTTTCGTGGAATTCTAGATTTTAGGCCAAATTCCTGCAGTCTGCGCCGAACAGTCCTTGCACTCAACTTCACATTGCATTGCGCCATTTCATCTTGTATACACCCAGATGATTTTCTTCTGTCATGTAGGCACAGTCTCTTAATTCTTCTATCATCACTTGCTGTTGTGAACCTTTTCCTGCCTTTACCAGTGTGGTTTTGTAGTGACTGAGTCTCCTATACCTCTTCAAAAACTTAGAAATGCCACCTTTGGTTAAGTTTCCACCAAGTTTTCTTCTAATTTCTTTATAACTGTAGCCTTGTTCACTTAATAATACTATTTTACATCACTTTCTGGGTGACCAGTCAACTCTTTGCACTATTACTTTAATTTTATTACGTTTTACAAGCTCACTAAATGAAAGAA
Source organism: Protobothrops mucrosquamatus (assembly GCF_001527695.2). Lineage (NCBI taxonomy): Eukaryota > Metazoa > Chordata > Lepidosauria > Squamata > Viperidae > Protobothrops > Protobothrops mucrosquamatus. Next base: position 532,187 of record NW_015386515.1, on the reverse strand, counting down.
CACAAAAAAAACTAACCAACTTGATAGCAATCACATAACACACTGACAAATGTCCTCCTCTCAGCTTCAATACATGACATCAATAACTGAATCCTACTGTGATCTGATTGGCTCATTGCCAAAACAAGATGACATCTGATTGGCTCTCTAAACAATCATGCTCATTGGCTACAATCAGATGAAGGAAAGTTATCTGATATCAACCTAAGCAAGTTGTGCTTCCTTTTTCTGATTATTTGACTATAACTTTTCATATAATACAGATAATTGAACAAACCTTGTTGCATTATATTCCTGATTAAATTATCTTTCCACTGATATATAATTTTATGGTACTACTCCAAAAAGAAGTGGTGTTATTATCCATCAAACCTCAAATGTACACTTTTCCCAAAAGGTTTCCACAATTTTGGCCACTACTGTACATAGATATTATATAGAGATAATATAGATAAATAGATGATAAATATAGAGATAATAGAGATAGATGATAAATATAGAGATAGATGATAGATAAATGATAGGTGATAGGTACATAGGTAATACACAGATACAGATATTACACTTACATAACTATCGTTATGAGCCGTGGTGGCACAGTGATTAGAATGCAGTACTGCAGGCTACTTCTGCTGACTGCCGGCTGCCAGCAGTTTGGCACTTCGAGTATCACCGGCTCAAGGTAGACTCAGCCTTCCATCCTTCCAAGGTAGGTAAAATGAGGACCCAGATTGTTGGGGGCAATATGCTAACTCTGTAAACCACTTAGGGAGGGTGTAAAGCACTATGAAGCGGTATATAAGTCTAAGTCCTCTTGCTATTGCATTAGAACTTGATAATGTAATCATTCACTTTGATGGAAAGAGGACTAAGTCGGAGGACTAAGTCCTGTAAGACACAGCCCCTGGCGCCCTCTGCAAAAGAGTGTATGGGGAGCCACAGACCTTTAACAATTCAGTGAATTGCTTTTCTGTGTCACATTAACTCCTCTCATTCATATTGCAGGCTTCTCATCCACTCTCACAGACTGAATGGATCTGCATAATTGAGAGAAGGGTAAGTATGGCTTTGTCCTTGCAGAATGAAAGGTCTACTGGAACCCATGGCAGATTTTGCAACAGCCATCAGAATTACAGAATTAGGACTTCCGGTTCCGGGACGCGGCAACGCCGGACGTGCTTAGAGACTGCTCTCCGCATCGTCCGGAGTTTCCTTCGCCGGTAGACCCCCTAGGGGGTCAAAAGTCGCCCTGGAGGGGTGACCACCGAGCAGGAGGCTTGCTGGTAGATAGGGGAGGGTGGCAGCTTCCCCTGTGTCTCCAGCTATCTCCTTAGGGCCGATGGAGCAAAGATCGGCCTGCAAGATGGCAGATCACCCCTTGGGAAAATACTGGAATGTGCAGAAATGAATAAACTAACAATGATGATTAAAGATAAGACAGAGTCAGACTACTATGAAATCTGGGGAACTTTTTATGATTGGCTGAAAAGAGAATACGGTTAAAAGATAGTTAACATCAATTTAGATGGAAGAAGAAGGAGCAGATAAGGAGGGAGATCCAGGCGACATAGTATTGAATAACTGGAGGTTGTATACATATTTATAGATGTGTATATACTGAGAAGGTTAGATAAATAGAAGTATTAATGTAAGAGAAAATTAATCTTATTGTATATAATACAGATAGGGAAATTTGGAGAGAGGAGTTGCTCGGACATTACCCCTGAATTGTATCTGAAGAGGGATGAGAGGGAAGAAAGGAGAGGAGAGAGAAAAGAGTAAAGGAGGGGAGAAGGAAGTAGGAAGGTTGGAGGAGAGAGTGGTGAAAGAGAAGAGGAGAGGAGAGGAAGAAGAGGGAAGTAGGGAAGAAAGAGAAAGAAGGGAGAAAGAAGGTAGAGAAGAAGGAGTGGGGATGCAGTAAAAGGGGAAATGGGCGAGCAACACCAAAAGTCATGTGCATGTATTTATTTCATTAAAAGTATCTTATATATAAGAATGTAAAAAGAATGTATGTTAATACCTGATAAATATCACAGTATATGTATGGGGGAGAGTTTGGGAAAAAAAAAAAATTTAAAAAAAAAAAAAAAGATGGCAGATCACCCTGCTGCACCAACTGAAAGTCACACTGACACCTAAGCGCAATAGACCCACCGCGGGTGATCCGGGTGAGACCCTTTTTGTTACTCTCTTCACCCTATCCTCTTTTTGCCTGTAAAAGCTTTTTTGGAATTACTTCCCCGTCTGGAAAAAGTGGCTTCTGTATGTGTGGGAACAAAGGCGTTTTACAAAAGGACAGATTAAAACCTTTTTAAAGACTATACTTTATCTCTATTCACGTTGAGGTACAGAAAAAATTGTTTTTTGGCTTTTTTGGGAGAGGTATTATATTGGTAGAGTATTTCTTTTTCCATTCTTTCTTCAAAAAATAGAAAAAATAAAAAATAAATGGCATCTGAAAAAGTCTTTTTAGCTTACTGAGGACATCTACTGGTCAAAAGTTAATATTGGAATTTTGACTACTTGGAGATGAGATGGTTTTGGCCTTCAAACTATTTTTCAAGAGAAAAGATAATTTAAGCCAGCTGTGGGATTTGTGGGGGTGGATACTTCTCAACTGTAGCCTCTACCAAAAAAGAAAGAAAAAGAAAAAGGATTTCTCTTCAACTATTGTTAAAATGGAGAAGCCTCAATCATATTTAAACTGTAAACGTATACTGGAAAAGATCTATGAGGCTAAAGAAGAAATATGTACTACAATAAAAGAGTTTACTACAGAATTAAGAGCCAGAACTCCTACTTTAATGACTCTCAGATTACACCTGACTATTCCACAAAACAGATTATATAAGAAGAGGACTTAACTGAGAATAAAGAGAATTTTATCTTGCCCTATAAGCAGTCTACCTATGGCTTTGAAGACCAGGAAAAGCAAAGACTGAGTTTTGAACTTCTGAAGCAACGAGGCTTTATGGACAAGAGAAACAGAGGGCCAGTGCAGAGACCAAGATGGTTTTCATAGAATCAAATGACACTACAAGCAACAAAAAGAGATTCATCACCTGGAAGGGAAGTTTTGCTATGGAAACCTGCTTGGCATAAGAGGGAAGCTAGAATAAGATTGAAAAATGAAATTTAAAATTTCATGTATTGGATTAAAGGCAATCTAGAATTATGGACGGATGTAAGGATTAAGATTATGAGTTTGTAGTAAAGATATGTTTTAGACTTGGATTGAATTAATAATCAATTGAATGTTAATTGTATAGAATAGATAGATAGATATACACATTTAGATATGTCTAGGATAGATCAATATTTTTGTTTAAAAAAGATATTTTTTATATAATGGTTTAAAGGTAATCTAGAATATTAAGAATGTATTTTTTAGAATGTTAGGTTCATTTGTATGAAAATTATTTGTAATGGAATGAAGAAAATTGAAGAGATGTTTTAGATTTGAATTGAATTATTAATTAATTGAAATTTAACATGATGATGTGACTCTTTGATGATATGGATCTTATTAGTGATGATAATTAACTGGACGAGATTTGAATTCTGTTTAATGGATTGAAAGGATTTAAGGTCTGATATTATCTTGTCAGCTTAAAGAGATTGATTAATTGATGGGTTAGATAGGTATAGGATAGATTAATATTTTACTTTAATAGGGGAGATTAGTGGAAGAAGAAATAAATAAGATTTTGATAAAATTAAGAAAGTAGAATATACTTGGAAGGGATACATTGAAAATGTCTATTTAAAGTTAATTTGATTACGGTATGGTAAATTTATAAAGCTTTAAAACAGGTTCAGGTTGAATAAATTTAAGCTAGAATTGGACATTTTAAATACACTATGCTATTTGAGGGAAAAAGAGAGGGAATATTTGATGTATTGATTGTATTATGTATATATGTTTTGTTCTAGGATGTTTGATTGCCCCAGCACCACGGTGTGTCCTGAATACTATGTTTTAAGAAATTAAAAAAAAAACAATAAAATTTGTTTAAAAAAAAAAGAATTACAGAGTTAGATATTCTAAGACACTAGAGGTTTCCCTGATTCTAAAATAAAGCGTGATTAAATATCAATATATTTTTCTAAGCTAGTTAATATTTAATCATGTTTCAGTTCATTGGTTCGGCTGGATGAACTTTGGGGTTGGCCAAGGAAGGGGTAAGTGTGCTGGTGCATGTCTTTCACTGGAAAGGTAGGTTACAGATCCCGGTAATAAGAATAGTACATTTCAACCACTCCTTTTGCTTCCCCTCCCCCTCCCCATCCAAATGCTGCTGGCCAAGCCTGCCTGTCACCCCGCCCCCTTGCCATCCAAATGCTGACCAATGTGACACCACAGCCCCCCCAGCACCCCCTATACGGCCACCACCAGAAGCACCAGAGGCGTGTTTAATCATCCCGGGGGGGGGGTGAATCAGCTGTGAAGACTTGGGTCAAGATACATCGGCCACGACTAGGCAACCTCAGAGAAGCAGCGGAGTAGTAGTGGCAGTGGTATATCACCAGTGGAGGACCAGCCATGGACAAAGGCCCATGGTGGGTTAGCTGGGTTGGAAAAGCTGGGCTGAAATGAGCAGGATCATGTGGCCATGATGAATTGTCCTAGATCCCTAGCCACATGAGCCACCACACTCCCTTTAAGTAAGATAACAGTGTACAAACTTAGCCCGCTCTTTTTTTCAAACTTAAACCATTTAGTTCATATTCTGCCCTGTCTCTTGCTTCTTCCTCATTATACAAATTCTTCAACAGGCAGATCAGGTGTCCCATTTGTTATAGTCTACAAAACCTTAATAAATTCAATAAAGCAGAAAGAGCTATTTGGGAGGTGGACATCTTTGCCCTTTCCATTATCCTCTGAAAGTTTAGCAAGGTGAATTGGGGTGCCTACTTGTATATCTAACATCTAAAGCTGACAGGTATCATTCCATCTATGGTTGAAATGTAGACTGCAAAATCTAAAGCAATATATTAATAGCATGGGGGATAATATTAATTGTCCAGTATGATGAACATTCTTTAGTACTGCTCTTTTTGATCTTGCCATATAAACTGATCTTTTGCAGTCCCGTGGCACCCACTGTGTATGCTGTACCTGTCTTGACTCATAAGATTTTACTACTTCTGCTGGGATTTCATCAACCCCTGAAGCTTTGTGGTTTGCAATATTTTCTAGGGGCATTTAACCTCACTTTCCAGAATGCCTGTTTATAGCTCAATGACCAAACCTTTGTACATGTCATTGATTTGGGGGTCCTTTTGTACAGTTCTTTTGTATACTTGTGCCATGTTTTCTTTACTTCTTCTTTCTCCAGCAGATCTTTGCCGTTTTTGTCTTTTAGCATGCTCATCTTTGTATAGAGGTTTCCCTTGGTTTCTGCAATTTTCTTAAATAAATATCTTCATTGTTGCTCTGGCTTTCTAAGTACATGATGCAAAAGGGCATTGGCAATGACAGTGGCACAAGGGGTACCGTTTATATTTAATCCAATCCTACCCCAAATTGTCATTTCAAATGGCTTGGGTTATGCCACTGTGTTGTCTGAGAGCATTTCCCATCTCTGCCTATCCTGCCTGCAAAAGCAGTTGCCTGTGCTATATTGGATCAAATTGTTTGGCAAGGGGATTTTCACTATGCCAGATCTGGATGGGGGGTACGAGGGACCTTTTAAAGAAAACTAAACAAAAAAGCCAAAATTTGTTAAAGCAGAGACAAGCAAGTTATGCTGTCTAGAAAGGGACTCCAGTGCCACAAATATTGCCCAACTAAAATATAGCAACTCTGCAGTGGTCCAGAAGCCAAGCTGGCGAGAGCTACATTTCTGTAACAGTTCCAGTTTCCCCACTATTGTACTCAGCTGCCTTCCCTAGCCTTAATCAATGCACGTTGGGTTTAATACAAGTCAGTAAAAATACTGTCTGGTGAATGGACGGTGAGCAAGAATTGACCAAAGAGACAGAGCTTCTCCCTGGGTCTGTCTTCTCAAAGCCAGAAATTCTTTCCCCAGTTCTTTCTCAGACATTGAGGTCAGGAAAGCTGTTGCTACAATTTTCCCTGGTGGTTGGAGCCAACGTATGCCTGCCCAGCAAGTGCAAGATTGCAAAACTGGCCCTGTCTTTGGGAATGACTGGGGAACAGTGGGATTGCCCCCAGAGTCAGTGTGAGTAACAGGTCCCCGGGGAACAAAGCCTTTCTCGCCTTTCTGGAAACGTTAGTGAGGAACAGAGATCAGAGGAGATTGGCTGGTTATTGCAAGTCAGATGGGTTTGGGGTATTTAAGCACCTGAGTCTCATGTCTGTAGCAAATAGGAAGCCAAGCAAGTTGTAATATAAAAGAAGGCCGACATCTTCACCAGATGGGTGCAAACAGATTGCCTGTAAATATGGATCTATCTTCCAGCCAGATCTTTAGAGAGTGGCAGCCAAGGCAGGCGGGGGAATAAGGAGAAGAATGAGTGAAGGAGTCCTTTAGTATTGTGCCCTCTTTACAAAAAGCTTTAATTCTGGGAGAGAAAATGCTTCGGAATTAATGCTGGAGGGAGAACAATCCCTTCGATGGTTAATGTGAGATAAACAACGGAGGAAAAAGGTGGAGAGGGGCCAAGTCCCATCTTTTAAAATAGGCAAGTTTTGTTTACTGGGAATTCAACTCTTGCTTTCATTTCCTCTGGCAGAAAGCTGCACAGATGCATAGCCCTGAAGGGGTTACCCCAGACTTCTCAAAGAATGACACCCTCACCAGTGATAGTGCACCAGGTCAGCAATGATAAAGTTAGAAGGTCTTCTGAGGTCCCTTCAAGAGAAGCTACTTCTCAGTGGACAGCAGTTTCTAGGGGAAAGGGACTGACCGTTGCTCTTCCTTTGTGGCCGATGAATGGCTACCACACAGGAGCCCTTATTGCAGGGGTTGCATTTCAGCCCATCTGCCTCTCCTGTTGCAACTTGTTCTGCCAACACACAACTCCCAAGTGACACCCAGTGTCCAATTCCATTCATTGCAAGAAACCCTCCCCGGAATGCTTGTTCGCAGGGGATCTCTCTCCTCTTTGTGCATCTGCGGTGTCTCTTGCCTCCTTTTCTGCCAGGGTGTCAGCTAGGATACGGGGCAGGAAGCTGAAAAGGGTAGGAGCCGCATGGCAGAGAGGATGGGCCGGTTGGTGGTTGTCCTTTGGACAAAGAGGGATCCCTGGGGAAGGAGGAGTGATGTCACTGAAAAAGGAGCCAACTTCTTTCCTTTTTATCATGGGATTGGCTAGATGAGTGCTTTAATATGAGAAAGATTTGTATAAGAAGAAAGGAAAGAAAAATCATACTTATTCTTAGTTACGTTCAGTACAAAATAAAACAAATCCACTCTTGCTATAAAACATACAGACGTCTTTGCTCCAAACTGTTAATTCACACTTATAAGTGTGGGGATGCTTTAAAAAAAATCACCACACCCCAATGCACTTAAATGCACACATATAGACAACTTGTTGGGTGACAACAGGGAAGGATAGAAAAAATTAGGAGGAATATTATCTGGATTTTAGATCTGGCCAAAACATTGCCAAAATTTCACTGCCAATGTCAGGAAAATTCAAGAAATAGTTGATTGATTTGATTTAATTTGTTTTACATATGTGCCCATCTTAAAAAACAAAATTCTGGGCAGCTCACAACAATAAAACCCGAAAACAATTAACACTAAAAGCTGGCATCTCCACTATCCTTCTCTGATGCATCCACTGAGACTCCAACGTCATCCTATCCTAAAGTTTGGAATTCATTAAGTCCCAGATGGGTTTAAACTTCTAGAAGAGTAGAAAGCAGGAACAGACTCCTAGGAATGGGAAAATGGAGATAGAAAATCCTGTACCCACCTTTCTGCTGATGTCATTAGTAGCCTTATTTTATCTCTCAAACATACAATAAGAGCCATCATACAGCGGTGTATGACACACACACCCCAGCATCTTAATAGTTGCCCACCCTCCTGTGTATTTCTAGAAGAATATAGCTGTGGTTAAGCAGAGATGGACTGGTCAATCCTTCAAATTCAGAAATCCCTATGAACCTTGAAGAAAATTAGAATATGAGACCAATAAACAAGTATAAACTTAAAATGTGAAAAAGTACAGATAGTCCTCACTTAGCAATCACATTTGGGATGAACAACCTGGTCATTAAACAAAGCAGTCACTAAGTGAAACCACTTGTGTTTATGATCTTACTTCAGTTTTCCTTTGCTTTATGAAGGTTGTAAATCTGAGGACTGGTTGTAAAATTATTTTTGCATCTCAGTCATAACTGCAAGCAGTTGCTAAACAAGGGAGTTGCTAACTGAGGTCTGTTTGAAATTCAGATACAAAGGTCTTTCCAAGGAAGCAGGAGAAACCCTTTCCCTTCCCTGTCTCCCATTCCAGACATTCAAAAGCCAAGGGTGCTGCAACCCTACCCACCCCCCTCCCACGCCCAACTTGGACAGCAGGAGAGAGCCAGCACCTGTGTGAAAACACGGTAGCAGCTTGGCTGGGCAATGCCAGCCTTCTGTTTTCAAGGCTGACCTGAGGACTCTCCACCCTGTAGGACAAGATGAAAGTGCCCAGGTGACAGAGTGCCAGCTGGTGCCATCTGCCATGGTGGCAGACACAGAGAGGATTCCACCCATCTGTTCCCCCACTTGGATCACAGAGGAGGCAGCCTTGGACTTGCTTTGGAGAGGAGCTTTCTGGGTGGAATCAGCCCACCCTTCCTCAAAGAGACCTCAAAGTGACTTAACCCACCCTGCTTGACTGGACTGAAAGGAAAAAAATGCGGTTGCAGCACAGGCTGGGGCAGCAAGGAAATTAACAAGAGTCACACATTTCCCTGCTTTGGTGGGGAGGGGGGATAGTGGGAAGGGGGGAGTGCTGGGCCTACTTCTCGTGTTTCCGTCTGGCAGTCCCAGTTCCAGACTGCAAAGCAGCACGTGCCACCAACAGGGAGCAGAAGGGCAGAGGGAAATTATTACACACAGACACACACACCACTCCAAGGAGTCTGGGATTATGCCACGTTTCTAGGGCACTAAAAATCCTCTCCCATCTTGGCAGTCTCAAGGCTTCCTCATCTGCCATTCCAAAGTGCAAAGAGCAGCCATTTCGGTTCCAGGGATGAGGGGGGCAGGTTGAGTGTGGAGCCTCCCCCAACCAGCTCCCAGCCTCCAACAGCCTCGCTTTTCCCCCATGGCCCTTGAAACCCCTGTGCCCTTCCTCCCCTGAGGGGCCTGGGCCAACAGAGTAGCCCCTACTGCTCAGATGCCTTGGAACTCAGCCTCCATCTTTCCAGGCCACCGGCACTTGTGAAAAAAGTCTCTAAACAGCTGGCGCACACCTGTCCTTCAATGCTACTCTGCCTGCTATGTTAAATGGCAAAGAAGAACCCAGATCTCCTTTTTTTTCCTTTCAACAATTGAGCAGGCAGGCAGGCAGCCCACTTAGAAACTTCATGGGGAGGAAATAGAGACTGCAGGGTTGGTTAAAAGAGAAATACAAAAACTTGGCATATGAACTGGTTGCTATTCTTAAGGCCAGATTTCTTCTTCCTCCCAAATCAACCCCCAGATGTGCAACTTAATAACTCTTAGCCCCCAAATTTCCCAGTTTGGATTCCATCTACTTCTTCTGTCCCCCAAGTTGAACCAAGGTTATTTAATCCAGGTGCTTAGAGATGACACCCAAAGCCTTTGGACGATCACCAGCTTTCTTTATACATCTTGTTTTCCATAATGTAAGATGTTTCAAATATGCAGCTAAAAGGTAAATGGTGACTGTTGGGATCAAAGTTGGTACCAAAGGTCACAGTTTGCCTCCATGGATATGTCAGTTTATACATAAAGCCAGAGCAAATGCTATGTTGAGGGGTGTCTGACTGAACTGCACTAACTGGGACAGCTACAGACTCACTGCTCCCTTTCCTCCAATAGATTAGTGCAACGGAGCAGACAGAGCAGCTCACTAGCGAAGGGCAAACGTGTGGGGCCAATGACCCAGCCGTTCTGCTCAGGGCAGCATCAGCTGGACCATTTTAGCCAGGCCAAAAATGAGATCCATCCTTCCAACATTAAATCAGTCCTCCTCGTTTCCCAACCAGTAGAACAAATCTGGCTAGCTCCAGGAAGAAGCACATGACACATTGTCCTGGGCTGTCTTTGTGTGCACCTCACGGGTAGGGAGGAGACTCAGCCAATGTTCCCCTGTGACCAAGCTTGCTGGCCAATTCCCACACTGTCCACAGCCCCTTAGTGACCTGCAATCATCTGTTTGGTGGCCTCTTCACATCTGACTAGCAAGAACTCACGGAATGGGAGGTATTCATAATTAGTCACGCTTGTCTAATGAGTGATCTACTTTTCTACATTCAGTGTAAGCACCCCAGACATTGGGAATGGAGGCCTGCAGGTAAGGAAACTGGGCTTGCATCCCATATATGACCTGGATTGTGCGAATGATGTTGACCCTCTGCATGGAAAGATTTGTCTACTTCTAATGAGGCCAAGCGGATGCATTCACCAGCAGGGACAAAGATAGTACATTGTTAATGGTGCAGGCAGCTTGCCATAATGCCCTGCACATATTCCCTCCCGCTCCCCCATGTAAACACAACTGAATTCTGTGTTCCACAGTGAACAGACATGATAACCCAGAAAAGCAGCAGCATAACAAATCCATTCTAGTTCTGTGTACTTAGCAAATGAAGACTGGGCCTGCTCTGATACCATTTCTTTTTTGGGGACTTCAGATTCCTACCTACACAAATGTTCTTTCTTTTTGTTACCCGTCCACTGATTGCTTTGGAAACTGCATTTCCTTCAAGTGTTTGGGGGAAGCTGATCTGAGTGCCCTCATTTGACATTAGCTTACTCCTGAATTACAGGGGGGGACGTTGGGGGTGTGTGAAGTCTTAATGGACTTCACAAGTTCAGTTCGCTTTGATGTGATTAAGGGTTTTTCAACTGAATGTTTTTTTTCCTAGACATACACAGATCAGAAAATCTCTCCCTATATTCAGTCCTGCTAGTGAACTGGACTCTGAAAATAAACAGCTGGCTGCTTTCTATCCATGACTGAGCTGCAGGCTTAGAAAATAAATTCTCTCCGTGGGATCTCTGTGCCCACTCTCAAGCTACTCTTTATGGAGGACCACCAGATGCTCTCTGAACTTGGTGGCATCAGTCAATTAGCCTGCGTAGACCCAGACTAGAGATTTCCTTCAAGCAAGGCATGAAAATAAAGTAGCTGCTTAGTGGCAGGTCAAGTGGAAGGAAGGAAATCTGTTTTCCTTCTGCCAAGTACAATTTACTATGTGCAAGAACACATACCACTCTGTCCTGGACTGTACTATCAGTCTTTTCTATCAGTTTTCTCAAAGCCTGCTAGATATCAGTTGCAGTCTCCATGCATCTGGAAGTCTCCATGTTGGGGAAGAAAACTTTAAATTATTAGATGGATGGCCCAAAGTTGCTTCTGTCAAGGATCTCACCATCTGTTCTCACAGATGTATCCTGCATGAAAAAAGGAAAATGCAGCTATTTTGAATGCTGTTAAGGACAGCATAGGAGGAGGCACAAGAACTGACCCTGGTGTGCAGTGCTGCTTCTCAAAAGCCTGTTTGTTTCAATGGGGACTTTCATAGGAAAATGTCCTTACTGGTTGCACTTTTGCCTTGCAACTCTCTTGCTCAAGCACCAAGGGTGTGGCTCCTCTTGACCTTGACACCATAATCTGCTGTAGGTCAGGTAGCTCTGACCTTCAGCATGTGTATCTGCAGAGGGTGGGTGAGTTGGAGAAAGTGGAAAGTGTTATGTATGCAAGTTTGTCTAAATCAATCCTGCATTTTCAAAATAATACAAAAACTCCTTTCTCTTGCTCAAAATCTACTTCCTTTCCATAATTTTGCCAGTGAGATACAAAAACAGGTGGAAGAGTCCATTTCCACTGGTCCCATTTTTGTTGGCAGAGGCATCTGTCAGATGTCCAGGATGCAAGTCAATTCTGGTCCTACCAAACTACTTCCAAAGCAGGCACTCTGGGTGAAGAGTGACATGTTCTTTGGTGGTGCCCCTCTCCAGAGAAGCAATGCTCCTTTTCCCTCCATCTCTTGGGAGGACCTCAGTATGTCCAGCTAGCAGCAGCTGGATAGGTTGAGAAGGTGGTGTTCTTCTGCATGGCTGGAGGACATGAGGACAATGCCGTGTATACGTGCATGTATCAGAGCCCAAAAACAGCAATGTTACCAAATGGCCAGGCTAAGATGCCAGACTTAACCATCTGTCATGCCTGGGTCTGTTCTCCACCTGGCAGAATTAGCAGCTCCCACTCAGCTTCAGCCTTGCCAAAGCCTCTGAATATAACATATAAAGCAAAAATAGGAGGAAAGAAAGAAGTCCCTTAATTAAAAAGAGAGAAAAAAAACCCTCTGCAAGCAACTATAAATGACTCTGTAACCTCTGCATCTATTACAAATGGCAACATAATATAAAGGCTGTCTTATTCCTTCATATAGCACACCCCTTGGTCCATCCTTCCTTTTATTATCTGAGCTTAAGAACTGGGGAAGTAGGAACGGGGAGCCCTGAATTTCTATAAGTCATGATGTTTGTAAGTTGAGGTACCCATGTGACCGGAACCAACTTTATGACTTGTTCTGTTTGTTAAGCAAATTCGTGTATTCCTATGGGCATTTTTTGTTGGAAACCAGCAAAAAAGTCTAGAAACCAGCAAAAAAAAATAAATAGGAGGATTGAAAAGATATCTACAGAACCCTCACATCCTGGACATGAACTGTCAACTCCTTCCCTCGGGATGACATTATAGGGCATTGTATACCAAAACAACTAGACGCAGGGACAGTTTATTCCCTCATCTCTCACTCTGCCAAACACATAATTCTCACAGTGCTGTCTAATGTCTATGTAGTGTGGCTGTAGTGTTATTAATTATCCTTATTTTCTTTACTCACCTTTTATTAATATTATTCTGTTGCTTTGCATATACATTGAAAGCTTCTGTGCAAAACACAAATTCCTTGTGTGTCTAATCACACTGGGCCAAATAAAGTATTCAGTTCAATTCAATTCAATATCGTAAATTGTGGTTCACGTGACTGCGCAATGCTGCAGCCAGCCGTAAAGGTGAGCCAATTGCCAAGCACCCAAAATGCAGTAAAATGAGCAGAACTCTGGAAGTGGATTATAAGTAGCTTTTGGGGGTGTTCATTGTAACTTCAAACAGTCACAAAAGTGATGAGTCGTTAAGCGAGGACCACCTCTATCATTGGGATGATGCATGTAAAGCTCTTAACATGCGTATAACATATAAATGTTAAACATGCTAAACATACATTTCCAAGCCTTATTCATAAATATTCATTTTATTCATATGTTTTCATCTTAAAAACATTCCAACAAGGACCAGGGCACTAAAATTATGCAAAATTCTGATCTACTCCCTGAATAAGAGGAGATAAAACTTGTTATCATTCTTGTCTTCCATCATGCTGCATCATGGCACCAGTTGAGGTATTTCCAATCAAGTTGGATGGAAGCAGAACACCAGGTAGAAGAAGTTGGCTGGCTGACTGATTTGCCTCAAGCCAAGTAGTTGTTTCTAGGTTTTTGGCCCTATTTTGCCAAATAAAATTACTAAGACCTGAAAAGTGGCAAGTTAATTCCTTTTAACCAGATGGGTTCAAGCTAAGGCTGGCCAGCCCTCTTTGGGGGAAATTTTAATTGGATTCCTGTTCTGATGAATGGGTTGGGTGTGAGGGATTCCATAGCCTCTCCCAACGCTAAATAGTATAGGGTGGGGACAGGATCCACAGAGTGGGTAGGAACCTCTCACTAGGAGAGCTAACTTAAGATGCAAAGAAATACATCCTTGAATTCATTACTTGTCCTCTGGTGATAGAAATCATGAAGACACTGAAGAAAATGAAGAGTGGTGTCTCGAAAGAGAAATATTCATGACAAATAGGCTTACAGAGAAAGGAGGAAAGTTAGGAGATGAAACAATGAGGTGGAGGAGGAGAATCCTAGCCAGTTGTGTTCTCGCCACTGACAAATTTGTTCAGCTGAACTGAAGCATTTAATTAGCTTTTCTTTTTCTTTTTTAAAGGAAAGTTGGATTCTTTTAAATTAGACTGGCTGGGCTGACTCTGAGGGTGTTGAGATGGGAAGAGTGGAGAGAATGGTAATGGCGAAGAAGTCAAGAAAAGCGATTTGCCCTCCTTCCTCCTTTGCCTGCAATTCCCCAGGGGACCCCAGGTTATTAGCAAGGCTTTTAAGCTTTCCCATCTCACTCCCTCTTCGGGGAACAGGAAAGGGGATGCCAGCTAAACAATTAAGTAAAAGGCAGTTTAAAGTTGGCAAATGCTACTCGGGGAAACGCTGCTTTTTAGACTGCAGGTTCTGGCTGATGAGAAGCTACTGCCAATGGCTGGCAGCTGAAGGAAAGACAGAGGCAAGTATGGTGAACAACAAAGCAAAAAAAAGGGGTTGCAGCAAAAATGACGATGGGCAAGAAGAAATAGTAGTTTCTAGACTGTGGGGTGCAAAGTACTGAAGCTGGCGGAAAGTGTGAGTTCTCAGTATTCAGCACTAGATCCAAGAAAAGCACGGCAAGGCCTGGCATGGGCAAAGCTCTAGATTAGTTTCGCAATATTCATTTCAGTGACTGAACAGCCTCCAAACAGTGATGGGTTTTCTTGCCCCCAACCACAGGACAAGCATGTTCTGGCACTTCTCTTTTAGTTTAGTCTCCCTGACTTAACTTCATCTCATCCCCAGCCTGTGAATAAGAAAGGCTTCAGCTGCACTTCGTGGCATGCTGGCTGGGGAATACTGGGAGTTGAAGTCCACAGTGCTTAAAATTGTCAAGGTTGAGAAACCATGATCTAACGTACCTACTTTTTATAGATGAGACAGTGATTCATACTGTGTTAATTAAGTAAGCTCTATTTAAAGACCAATAAGGATGATTGTTTCCTATGTGTTCTAGAATCTAAGAACATTATTATGTACTTTATAGAAAATATAAGCCATTATTATAACTATATTTACTACATTATCAAGCCATCTGTTTAACTTGGATTAGGACTATATTAGAATTGTGATTGGATGGCTATATTCATTGAAATAACAAAAAAAATGGCTAGGTAATTTCTGTGGACAGAACAGGACTCCCAGAAGGTTGGCATAAGTATGTTTGGTAAAAACAGGATAATCTAGAAGAGATTATTCATTTATAAACAGCATACTATAAGTATGTGAAAAATACAGAGAAAGGATTAAGACCAGATTATCATTCCTTGCTTCAATATTAAACATCCATTTTATAGTGTACAAAAAATTTTATCAATGGAAAAATAACAATGCATGTAGCCTGCAAAACTATGTTTATTTTTTTTTGTTAAGGATTAAAACAAAAATGAAATCTCTGAAATAAGCAGCTTAGTTCAAAAGAGATTACAAAACAATGGCAAAATACTTGGGATTTAAGCAAATTTGAAAAAAAAGTTATAATACAAAACTCAGACTATCACCCTTATCCACAAGCTGTTACTGAAGTATGATTCAGAATCCAAACATGTTAAAAAATGTATGACTGAATCCAAATAGAATCCAAAATCCAAATAGAACAATTTATATACCACAATGGGAATATCAGTGGAAGATAATGATTAAATTTACTGTTAATATTATACTTAGAGAAGACAAATACACAATGTTTTGCTGCTGATATATTGTTTCATTGCTATAAGCCCTACCAGGTAGACAGACCAAAAAGAGATGCCATGTAGACCTAAAACTACTTTAAGATTGACTATAGTACAGAATCTTGCAGGTCTGAATGTGCTTCCCCTCTTTCCTTTTTTATATATCATGTGAAAGGGTGAGGGCTGTCTGAAATGTTTTTGTAACCTTCCCCTCTCATCTGGGCTTAAGCAATGTTTATCTACATATTGCCCTGGTAACAAATCTTCCTCTCTTCATAAAGATCACCCTCTTTATTTTCCACAATTTCTGATTGTCAAAATGGACAATTCATATTCCAGAAACTGCTAGAAACACAATAATTATGCCAGATCATTATTAGGCCTACCTTATTAATGATTTATTCTGACTGTTGAGTCTTATTATATTGACTTATGCTAATTACTAGATACTGACTTAATCAAGAATGTTTCTAAAATGCCAAACTGATTTGAATAACTACCTGATAAAACATCATCCCAAAATAAAAGAAAAACTAACAAGTAAAGAACTTAAAAGAATAGAAAACCAATGGCAGAAAACTAAATAAGAATATATTTAAAAAAAAAATGTAAACAGATCGTGGCACTAGATGTATTTGGAATACTAGGACCTTTGCTGAGATTTTTGAAGAATTGAGTAAAGAAAATATTGTTCCATAGGAACATAAATTGTTATAGTCTATCAGGAAAGAGATCACTGGTTGAAAATTGAAAACAAAGCAACAAAGAAACTCCTGGAATATAGAATTATGCCACTAGAGGGGACTCAAGTTCCAGATAGGAAAAAGAAAAGTAAAATTTAGAAAATGACAGATAAAAGTATGGCATTTCAACGGTTTTTGAAGAATTGGGACAAAAATTTATAACTAATCTGCCAGCAATAATTGCTGCACCTGTAAATGTATTTTTTAAAGATTATAAAGAAGAGGTCAAAGATGTGACAGACAACAATATGGAAAAAATTATGGGCAAAAGGAATGGCATCCAAGAATTCCATAGATAGCAAAAAACAAAAAACAAAAAAAACAAATAGATCATCAAACAAATCAACCCAAAAATCTCATTTGAGACAGAAATGATCAGGCTCGTGATATCATACTTCAGACATATTATGCAAAAGGAAGGTGGGAAAGGTGGAAAGAAACAGAAGAGGATGACCAGCAGTAAGGTAGATGGACTCAATTACAGTAGCAAGAAGTGTACTACTGTATTAGAAGAGCTGAAGAACCAGGCTGGCAATAGAGCCTCCTAGATAAAAACTAGATATGTCATCTAAGAGTCAAGAATGACTTGATGGCACATAATCATAATCAGGGCTTTTTTTCAGCCGGAACGCGGCGGAACCGCGTTCCGGCACCTTTTTCCGGGCCGGCCGCACCGGAAATAGCCCCTCCCACACCGGAAATAGCCCCTCCCAAATTTTACTTGCATTCCTGTTCTCTAAAGGGGCGGTCCTAGGGTTTGATGAGGGCGTGGCCAGGTTTGAGTTCCGCCACCTTTTCTCC
>NW_015386515.1:511914-514065 GCF_001527695.2 Protobothrops mucrosquamatus | reverse complement strand
GGCCAATCCCAGAAACACCGGGCTCCTGGCCAATCCCAGAAACACCGGGCTCCTGGCCAAACTCCTCGCTGTCGGAAGGCACCGAAGGCTGCACCAGAGGGGAAGGGCCTGGAGAGGGAGGCCTAGCCATCTCCTCTCCTTCATGTTCAGAGCCTTCCTCCTCTGATGAGAGGGACCCACCGGACGGAGCCACAACACACCAAAGCACCAGAGGGCAGGACAAGAAACAATGTTTGGAAACTGATCAAAGAGAGAAGCAACCTGGAATTAAGGAGAAACTTCCTGACAGTGAGGACAATTAACCAGTGGAACAGCTTGCCTCCAGAAATCGTGGGCGCTCCATTACTGGAGACTTTTAAGAGACTAGAAGTCACTTGTCTGAGAGGGTATAGGTTCTCCTGCTTGAGCAGGGCTAGGGTTAGGGTTAGAGCTGGAAGGGACCTTGGAGGTCTTCTAGTCCAGCCCCCTGCTCAAGCAGGAGAACCTATACCATCTCAGATAAGTGACTGTCTAGAAGACCTCCAAGGTCCCTTCCAGCTCTATTCTATTCTAACCTAATGTTCTTCTGAAAAAACCTATTCAGTTTTATATAGCTTGTATTTTTTTAGTTTTTTTGTCTTTTTTTTTACTTTTTTCTGCTATTATTTTTACAAGATTGTGTTTTCAAATATTTAATAAAAGAAAGGAAAAGAAAAAAGTGGGCCCAGGAAACCATAAACCAATCAGCTTAACATCTGCACTTTGGAAAATCCTAGAAAAGATAATAAAGCAAGGCGTTCCTAAGCACTTAGAAAGGAACAAGTTGATTACTAGAAGACAAATTAGTTTGTACCAGACAAGCACTATTACCTGTGTTGCCCCAAAACCAAGATCCAGTCTTATATTTTTGTTTTGCCTCCAAAAGAGGCACTAGGTCTTATTTTCGGGGGATAGTTTACCTTAGGACCGCCGCAGCCAGGCCTCCCATGCCCCAACACGTCACACCGCTGCTTGACTTCTTCAGCGGCTGCTTGCCACCTCTTGTGGCCGGATGCCATGTCGTGCATGGCGCATGGTGCTTCACACCGGTGCTGCCATTTGTGGAAGGCCATACCATGTGACAGGCCGCATGGTGCTTCACGCTGGTGCTGTTACTTGTGGGAGGAGGCCGCACAGCACTTTGGGCTGTTGTCGCTGCTCACAGCAGGAGGCTGCGCAGTGTTTTGGGCTGTTGCCACCGCTTACAGGAGGCCACATGGTGCTTCACACCATTGCTGCTGCTCACAGCAGGCAACAGCCCAAAGCACTGTGCAGCATCCTGCCATGAGCGGCAACAGTCTGAAGCACCGCGTGGTGTCCTGCTGCGAGCAGCGGCACCAGCGTGAAATACCATGTGGCCTCCTGCCACAAGTAGCAGCAATGGCCTGAAGTGCTATGCAGCCATGAGTAGCAGCACCAGGACGAGCCACGCAGCGCAACAAATGTCAGGGTGTGGAAGGCCTGGCTGTGGCGATCCTACTGGTAAGCGGCACAGGCGTGTGGGGCACCTCCACCCCCCTACCCCTGCCCTAGCTTGATTTTTAGGCATGCGCTTCACTCCAAAACTAGGGCTTATTTTGGGGGTAGGGCTTATATTTGGCCCACCTCCCAAAATCAAGCTAGGGGTTATTTCAGGGGAAACACAGTATTTTTTTTTTTTTTTTTACAAAAGTGACTAGAAGCAAGGAACTTCTATAGATGCATGTAGTATACCTAGATTTCAGTGGAGGCATTTGATAAAAATTTGATCACAGCCTCTTACTTGATAAAGGAGAACAATGAGGAATGGATTCTGCTAATGGGTAAATTTGCAGTTGATTGAACAGTCATACCCATCTGGCCCTTAGTGGATCTAGGTCTGCAAAGAGGGTGGGAGAGAGGGGGCAGATACCTCAGGATATTGTTCCTGGTCAAACTCTCTTCAAGATTTTGATAAATTATTTAGATGAGGGAAAAGGTACTTAACAAAAATGCAGGTGATAACTGTGAATGTAGAATAGACTTAGCTTGTAATCGCAAATGTGCTTTTTCAAAAGGCAACTAGACTTTATTTTTCCTTGAAGATATTTCACCTCATCCAAGAAGCTTCTTCAGTTCTGATTGAATGGTGGAAGATGGAAGGATTTATATACC
>NW_015386515.1:506053-509641 GCF_001527695.2 Protobothrops mucrosquamatus | reverse complement strand
AAATTATTTAGATGAGGGAAAAGGTACTTAACAAAAATGCAGGTGATAACTGTGAATGTAGAATAGACTTAGCTTGTAATCGCAAATGTGCTTTTTCAAAAGGCAACTAGACTTTATTTTTCCTTGAAGATATTTCACCTCATCCAAGAAGCTTCTTCAGTTCTGATTGAATGGTGGAAGATGGAAGGATTTATATACCCTGCTGTCACCTGATTGTTAGCACTCTTTCTGGAAGTTGTTGAGGCTATTTGGAGGTTTATTTGTGCCCTTAAGGGTCTTCTGAATAGTTCCATACCCATTTGCATTAATTAGGTAACCCTGAGGGCACTAGATGCTAAATTTTCTTGATAGAAATCTATTTTACAACTGGAACCTCAGTTGTTGCTAAATTGAGTTTTAAAACAGTCTATTTCTGTGAGGAAACTAAGTCAGAAGACAGGGAAGGAAATTTTTGAAAAGTAGGGGATACAGTGTGTCAGAATACTGTTGATTTAAAGATTTCATCAAATTTCTTCCAACTGGCCTCCTGTGTTTTTTCACTTGCATTACTTTTTTTCTTCTAGTCCAGTAGGATGTAGGACGCTCAGAATTATTACCAAAATACAATTTCTGTATATCCTGAAACTATTGATTACTTTTGTCCTAGCACAGTGGTGGCGAACCTATGGCACGCGTGCCAGAGGCGGCACTCAGAGCCCTTTCTGTTGGCATGCGTGCCGCCGCCGCCGCCACCAGCAGGTCCATCAGGCCGCCACCGCTGCCTGGAGCAAGCGCCCCGCCCAGCACAAAGGAGGCAAAGCGGCCGACTAGCAAGCTCGAGTAGAGGTGGTAGAGCAGAGGTCACCAACCAGTCGATTGGTTGACTGGAAGAAAAGGGACAGGGAAGCATTTTACATGCACGCACAGGGCCACGAGCACGCACGCACTGCAAATGGGGCATGGTTAGGGCCTGCATGATGCTCACTGCCCCATTCTTGCGTGGTGCAGCACCTTGTATCTGCACCTCACGGTGCGGCAGCGGCCGATTTAAAGGGACGGGCCGCTTCCCTCAGCCTTCTGTGCATGTCCACCGGCTGGTTCTTCACGAGTAATCTCCGAGAGGCCTTCTCGGCATGGCGGACTTCCTGTCCCTCGATATCAGCCATCCCCCAGGTCCTGTGAGAAAAGGACCTTTCCATCATGGCCAACTTCCAGTCCTTCGTTCTTAATCGTTCCCCCAATTCCCTTTCACAGAAAACCTTCTCGGCATGGCGGACTTCCTGTCCGATCCAATCCACCGTCCACCAGGGCCTTTGAAAAACGACCTTTCCCATCGTGGTGGTGGGAGAAGGAGGTAAAGAGATGGGCGAGCGGGTCGGGTTGTATCACACTCTGCCTTTCTCTAAGGGGCTGAAACTTCCAGCAGGCCCAGGCAATGTGCGGACTCGGTCCAGAACCTGCCTTGTTCCAGAAGGAGGAGGGGGAAAATGCAGGATTGGGGGATCAGGAAGGCTGCACTTGTCTCGAGGCACCGACGGTTCTTCCAGCCTGTTTTTTGTGGGGCGGAGGGGGGGGGGAGAATGCAGAACACATCTGTCCATCTGCAGAACGGGTCGCAGAAATAGCATCACTTGGCAAAACCTGGAATAAACAAAACCGGTTTAAGGCCATTATGTCAGGGTAGGCCAAGTCTTCAGAAACATGCGCTTTGAAAAGCAGCACAAGGAACTTGTCTCTCTCTCTCTTTTGAGAGTTGGTCTCAGTTTATGGTTGGGACCTCCTCCCAGTTATTGTGTTTGTGAAGTTGTGCTTCTTGTTGCGATGCTGCTTGTCAGTTCTACCTTTTCTGCTTTCTTTCCAAGGTCCCAAAGCATAGAAGAAATTTAAGCAGCTCATGTTACACCGAATAAAATGGGATGAGCAGACGTCAAACACAAAAGGAGATGGTAAGAAAGTTTTAAAGTAATCACATGACCTAGAAAGGGGCAGCCCTCTCTTTTACATCGAGCTAGTTCCCATAGCTTTAGCTTGGAGTCCATGGTAAGCTTTTTTTAATGGCCTCCATCCTATAGCCAAGGGATGGAAAATTCTGTCAAATCAGATACTGCCGCCACAAAAATAAATAAACCTCTTTAATGGCATTTTAAGATTATTATTCTTTATTATTAAAACCTTATTAATAATATAAGCCACGATAGGCCTTAACTCGGTTTAAGACTCGAACCAGGATTTCCTCTGCCACGTGTCGCATCTACCGGGCCTCCCGTCACCCCGGTAATATTAATAAGGCATTAAGAATAAAAATAGAGAAGAATAACCTTAAAATGCCATTAAAAAGTATTTCTTTCGGTGGCAGCAATACTTGTTTCGACCACAGGAGGGCAGGGTTTCCGGTCCCATAGCATTAACATTGAGGCCGTCGTAGGCCCTTTGCCCAGGATCAGGACACCGAGAAGCTAAGCCCCAAAGCGCAGAGCGTCAGCCAACATGTCGCCACTCTATGCTCCTCCGAAAGGGACGGGCCGCTTCCCTTGGCCTTCTGCACATGTCCGCAGTACCGCATGTACAGCACCGTACGTACAGCGCTGTACGTACGTACGGTGCTGTACGTGCGGTACTGCGGACATGTGCGGTGCTGTACGTACGTACAGCGCGGTACGTACAGCACCATATTGTGCGTTTGGTGCTGTACGTGCGGCACCATACGTGCAGTACTGTGCCGTACGTACCGCACGTATAGCACCACACGTACAGCACCGTACTATACGTATCGCACATACAGTACCATACGTACAGTACGATGCACCGTACAGCACCGTACAGCACCGCACCCAAGGCCTTCATCCGTTTCTATGGCATCCTGCTTGTAATCCACAGACCTAAATTAATATTAAATTGTTAAATCCCCATGATGTTAAACTGCTTTTGATAACTTGTAATAAAATGGAACCACTTGTAGCTTTAGGGACATTTAGGGAAAGCATGATTGAAAACAAAAAAAGTCTGACGAAACTATTACTCCAAGGGGCAGTTAAGGACAGAGTAGCCCTAAAACAGGGGTTCCCAACCGGGGGTGCGAGACGATATTCCAGAGGGTGCGAAAACTTGGGTTTTCAAAATTATAGTATATATGCATAATTCGCTGCCGTTATTTCGAACTTTTGTAAGGGGTGCGAGAATATATCAGAAGCGTTTTAGGGGTGCGGGGTATAGAAAAGGTTGGGAGCCGCTGCCCTAAGAGGATACCCAAATATTTCACATGCATTAATTTTTCAGACAAAAGCCTTTTTGCAGTCGCGCTGCAATTGAGGAACCTTAGCAGGAGATTTCAGAAAAATTACAGCTGTGCAAATTTTCATGTAAACAAATGTCGTTAAATGCCATCGCTCCTTTGAAGCCTTCCCAAATCCTAATGCACGGTTTAACGAAGCCATGTTGTGTCGTAAAGCACTTGTGCAAAGATGCACTGCAATTTTTAGAAATATAAAGCAAAGAAAAAAATAACATCGGAATCAAAGTCAACTTTGTGTCACACTTTACTGTTTCTATGACGAAATACCATTCACCGCCTCCCAGCAAAACCTTTACGGACATTCGCAACGTTCCAAA
>NW_015386515.1:497045-505733 GCF_001527695.2 Protobothrops mucrosquamatus | reverse complement strand
TAATGCACGGTTTAACGAAGCCATGTTGTGTCGTAAAGCACTTGTGCAAAGATGCACTGCAATTTTTAGAAATATAAAGCAAAGAAAAAAATAACATCGGAATCAAAGTCAACTTTGTGTCACACTTTACTGTTTCTATGACGAAATACCATTCACCGCCTCCCAGCAAAACCTTTACGGACATTCGCAACGTTCCAAAGATGGAGGTGCCCGCAGCGATAAATAAACTTCAAAATGGCGGCCGACATGCGCCGGCATCCAAAATGGCACCGCCCACCGGAAGGGGGGGCTAATTCCAAGAGGGCGCCTTCTATAATTCCGGTCACCTGCTAAGCGCGTTGCAACATGGCGGCTCGCGGAAGCCGGCTGGTTCTCGGTGGTGTCAGGCTGTATAACGCCAAGCCGCTTAAGTTACAACTGAAGGGAATTTACCGGCCGGACCCTGCCGATCCCCGCACTCCGGCCTGGCACTTGACGTTCGAATATGAAGCCAAGCTATTTGGGCGCCATGGGCAAGCTTCCGGGGTGGACCCGGTCCGGTTGTGGCCGTCGCTGGAGAAGCTGCAGGAAATGGAAGCTGAGGAGAGAATCTGGTACCCCTCCTTGAAGGAGATGCAGCAGTCGCTGGATGCCAAAGAGAGTGAGGCCGAAGCCAAGCAGAGGCAGAAGTGAGGAAGGCAGAAGGAGGGAGGATGCGGGTGGCTGCCTTTTGCGAGACCCGGACTGAGGGCTGGAGCGAGGAGGCGAGGCGCCGCCTTTCGAGCCAGCGGGGCCGAGGAAAGCCGTGAGCGCCTTTCCCGCGTGGGAGACCGCCGGGATGCAATTTCAGCCTTCGGGGTTTGCTGAGTCATCTGTTCTTAGCGTCAGTCTAATCCAGGATTTCTTAACTCTTTTGCTCTCGGGAGCAAAATTACGGAGGACCTCAAAAGATCAACATAGGCTAACAAATCATTTTGATTTCGCGGACCCCTGAGAAGGGCTTCGGGACACCACCACCCCCCAGGCTCTAGAGCCACACTTTAAGAAACACCGGTCTGATCAAAGGAGCTTTGTAAATGCCTGGTCCCATGGGCCCGTTTGCCACTGAGCCACGAATCCACACACTTTGGGAATGAACCCTTGAGTTGCCCTTA
This sequence comes from Protobothrops mucrosquamatus, assembly GCF_001527695.2. Classification (NCBI taxonomy): domain Eukaryota; kingdom Metazoa; phylum Chordata; class Lepidosauria; order Squamata; family Viperidae; genus Protobothrops; species Protobothrops mucrosquamatus. Next base: position 504,600 of record NW_015386515.1, on the reverse strand, counting down.
GGCTTCTGAGTTGCCCAATTGCACACACTTTCCGAAGCCACATCAGAGAGGTTGTTGCAGAATAATCGGACTGTACAGAGGAAGGCCTCCCGCAGCAATTCTGAAATGAAAATTATATACCTCTGAGACTCTTGGTGTGGGAATTAAGGATTTGTGAGTTGCAAAGGGTGGATTATTAGATCTCCCACAGCAGAGCAGCAGCCATAAGCATTTGTTCAGTGTCCATCTTTTGGGCAATTATTTCTGCACCAATAAAAATCCTTTTATTTTTTCATTTTGCATATTTAAATATAGTTTGCTTTCTGGGCATTTTTACCTGGTGTAATTTCAGCTGTATTGAAGGATGCTAGTACAGCTGTCCTCAGGGGCATTCTTAGGTGTGCCATGAGTGTGCCCATTTGAAGCAAAGCATCTGATAAAATTCAGAGCAAACAATCTTTGCATTAATAAAAACTAAGCAAAATTGAGATTGCCGTGCTATGGTTTAGTGTTCCTGCTCTTGCCTGGTAAATAAGTTCCAGAGCAAGGTGATGGAGGATTGTTTTGCTCAGGCAACTTCTTTTCAAGTGCCGTCTAAGGTTTTACTCTTTCTTCCCTCTCATGAAGTGGTGGAAGCGCCAAATGAATCAGGGCATAGTATAATAATCTAGACAAAATTAAAATACTTTTGATAGATGATTTCTTTGTAGAGCAGTGTTTTTCAACCTTGACAAACTTAAGAAGTGTAGACTTTAAATCCCAACTGGCTAGGGAATTCTGGGAGTTGAAATTCACACATCTTAAACTTGAAAAATATTGCTGTAGAGAAATATATTCTATATGAGATTGTAGGGTCTATTAAGGAGCACATTTGCAATTTGAGTAACATGCTCATGTTAGATGGCAGATAAGATGGCATTTGTTATGTGATATTTCCACTGATTTGAGCCTTTATTGTAACTTTGGGATTTTTCTACATTACTTTGAGGACTCAAGTGGTATAAAATGCAATTTGTAGATTGCTGATTTAACAGGTTAAATTGGACACCTCCCAATATTTTAGATCAATGTCATGGTATCTCTATGAACACTATCCAAAATGAATATTTTAAATTGTAAAGCTATTGTAGATTTGGGTGTTAGAATAACTATTTAGTATGAACCTATTCATCCATTAAAATGAAAATGTTGAAAATAAAGTGAAAACATATTTTTCTATATCTAGAGCTGTACAATATTTTGTTTCATAGTTTTGTCTTTTGCTTTATAGAGAGGAGATAATTGCTGCCAAAATGGCCAAAATGCCACAGATGATAGAAGACTGGCAGAGGGGAAAACAGCAACGCAAGCTCAAAGAACAGCAAGAAAAAGAACGACGGCGGTTGTTACTGGCTGAGGCCCGGGAGCAATATGGCTATCATCTGGATCATCACAGTCCTGAATTCCAAGAGATGGTAATAGAGAGGGAGAAGATTAAACGGATGGAGCAGAAGGAGGAGAAAAAACGTATGAGGGGGATTCTGGCCAAAAAAGCAATGGAAAGCAAAATTCTTGCCTCATCTCCAGATAACAAGAAGGAGATGGCTGAACAAAAAGATACCTAAAATACTGTATTATCAGTCTTTGAAATAAGTCTGCTTACAGATTGTGCAATATAATTCTCAGAGGCCCAATTGGTTTACTGTACTTCTCATCATGCATTAAAGGCCAACGTAGAATTCTTATGGAACGTGGAATGCTTCACTGTACAGAACAATCTAATGTCCTTTCTCTGCCCTGCCATGACCATTTGGAGCTTCAACAATGGATTTTTGAATGGCGAATGCATTCTCAGAATTCCTTTTCTCTCTCAAAAGAGCAAGCTCTGTTTCCACCACCAGGCCGTGACCTATTTGGAACTGGGCCACACAAGAGATGGGCTGGTGTGCTTGCACAGTCCACTTGCGCAAAAGGCACCCTAAAAGTTTCTTGCATGAGTGGAACTGCACGCTTGCATCCCAGCCGGCCACTTGTGCAACCCAGTTACCCTCCCCCCCTCAGCCAGGCCACCAAACCACCTGCTCTAAAAACAGAGCAGTGAGAGCAGAGGCTGAGTGGGACAAACGCACCCTGCTCCACTTCCCTGATTCACTGAGTGTGCCTGCGCAGGACACCCGATCCGCTTTTGGAGCATCAGGCGGCCTCAATGAGTCTGAAGGAGCATGAGACTGCCACCAAAGGCTTCTTCGAGCCAAAAGCTTTTGCAAACAGACAAAAGGCTTTGGGGGAGCGATCGCGTGCTACTTCAGGCCTTCTGTCCCTTTTGGCGTGGAGAAGCCTGAAGGATCACAAAACCGCGCCCCCAAAACTTTTCTTTCTGGAGCTGCACATAAGTGTGCATGCCAGCGCACTGCTCACACAGCCCCATTCCCCCCCCCCAGCCAGGCTGCAGCAAAGGTTGGGGACCGCTGATCTAACTGCCAAATTCAGTTTGTTGAATAAATATGTTTGGAGTTTTAAGTAATAATGTACTTTTAACCAAATGCTGGAATGTGGTTAAATATATTTGTGAGGCATCTAAAAACAAGTTGGAAGTTGTATAAAAGTAAAGGAGTCGCCTGACTATAGGAGTCAGGTCTCATCTCTGTTTCAAGGGCCATTGAGCCAGAGCTGTCCTAAGACATTTCTGTGGTCATGTGGCCAGCATGACATCACAGAGTACTATTACCTTCCTACCAAAGTGCTACCTGTTTATTCGCATTTGTATGCTTTCAAACTGCTAGATTGGTAGGAGCTAGGGCAAGGACGGGAGCTCATCCCATTCCACGGCGCTCAGGTTTCAAAACTGGGCTGTTGGCTTTCCAGCCGACAAGCCCAGTGTCTTTTTTTTTAACATATTTTATTGATTTTTTTTAAAAAAAACCATAAATCACTCAATAACTGGTGAACAGTGTGTTGTCTGGGTTACATTTATAAAACAATCATTAACAATTAATTTCTATAATCCGTATTCCACATATTAATTTTAGTTGATTTCCTCTTTCCCCAAAGTAACCTCCTTTGCAAACATTGAGTTAATACAATTCTTATTGTTTTGATAAATAACAATTGAATGTATATTTTTTCCCCAATATTCCTAAAAATAATAATCATTAGTATAATATTACTTTTTTATTCAATCATTCTGGTTGCCTTATCATAGATCCTGTTACAATCCTTATTTTAGTTTATTTCTCCCATCAAATTCTAGATATTCTTATTAAGATTTTCTCAAAAATTAATTACATTTACAAGAAATTACATAAGATTATTGGTGATTTTGAATTTGAAAATATTTGTTTAATTGGCGACTTTAATGCAATCGTAGATAGAGAATTAGACTATAAAAGCGAGAATGTAAGAAAAGAGACTAGAAGAATACTGCCTGATACTTTTTTCAAAATGGCAGAGGAATTTAATATCCAGGATAGCTGGAGGGAGAGAAACTCAAATGTAAAACAATTTACATATTATTCAGGGCGCCACCAATCATGATCTAGAATCGACATGGCCTGGACAATGAAAGAATTAAATTCAGATGTAGATGAGGTAATGATAGATATTAAAACTTGGGCAGACCACAATCCTATTATAATGAAATGGAAAGGTCAGAAGGCAACTAGGAGGTGGACCTTAAAAAAAGCAATTTTAAATCAAAAAGAATTTAAGCAAAAAATGGAAGAACAAATGCAGATATTTTTCCAGACAAATAAGAAAGAGGAGACCAATACCCAAAATCTATGGGATACAGCCAAGGCAGTCATGAGAGGAACCGCAATTGCATACATGGCTAATGAAAATAAAAAGAAAAGATGGTATCAAAAAAGCTTAGAGGAAGAACACAAAAAATTAAAAATAGAATTGCAAAAAAAACGCAGTGTAGAGATCTAAAACGACAACTAGACTTAAACAAATTGAATATTTTAGAAAAAGAAAAATTGGCATAAAAAATAAAAAGTATCAGACAAACTTTTTTTCAACAGGCAAACAAACCTGGGAGATGGTTGGCTTATAGATTAAACAAAAGATAAAAGATGGATTAGTAAATTATGCAACGAAGCAGGAGAGATAGTATACCAAACCGAGGAGAAAAAAACATGTGACCTACAAATTCTATAAAAACCTTTATAAAAATGACGTAAAGATTAGTGAAGCAAGAATACTACAGTATCTTACGAACGCTGAACTGCCAAAGGTCCCGGAAAAATACCAAAATATATTAAATGAAGATATAACACTTCAGGAAATTATGGAAGCGATTAAAAAACAAAAAAGCAATAAAACATCAGGCCCTGATGGATTACCATCGGAAATATATAAAAACCTTCAAGAACTTCTGGGCCCAACTTTATTGGATGTATTTAACGAAGTACTAAAAGTAGCACAGACCCCAAATTCATGGAAAGAAGCAATCATTACACTAATACCTAAAGAAAATTCTGATTTAACTCTCATAAAAAACTATAGGCCCATTTCCTTATTAAATATGGATTATAAGATTTTTATGATAATAATGGCAGAAAGATTAAAAAGGTACTTAGCTGAATTTATCCATACCGATCAAAACGGTTTTCTGCCCAAAAGGCGAATAAGATATAATGTCAGGATTATATTAGATACTCTAGAATATTATGAATCACACAATGAAAAACAAATGGCATTGATTTTTGTTGATGCACAGAAAGCGTTTGATAATGTTAGATGGGAATTTATGTTGACCCAACTTAAATATATGAAATTTGGAGAAAGATTCATAAACATGTTCCAAGCAATTTATTCTAAACAAGAAGCAAAAGTAATTATGAATGGAGAATTAACAAAAAGTTTTTAGATACAAAAAGGTACGAGACAAGGCTGCCCGCTATCTGCATTATTATTTGTACTTTCATTAGAAGTTTTAACAAGAATAATTCGAGAAGATAAACTGATTAAAGGTTTAGAAACTAAGAAAAAGGTATTCAAATTACAGGCATATGCAGACAACCTAGTATTTATTTTGGAGGAACCTTTAGAGTCTGGTTTAAGATTATTACAGGTCCTGGAAAATTATGGAGATGTAGTGCGGCTGAAGATTAACAAAGAAAAAACGAAAATGTTAGTCAAGAATATGACCAAACCACAAGAGAACGAGCTAGCAGAAAAAATTAACATTCAAATAGCTAAAAAAGTAAGATACTTAGGGATTCAATTGACAGCAAGATGCATCACACTCAAAAGAGAAAATTATGATAAATTAATAGATCAAATCTCTATAGACTTAGACAGATGGAAAAACCTACAGCTTTCTTTTATGAGGAGAATTGCGACTATTAAAATGAATGTGCTACCCAAACTACTTTTCCTATTCCAATGTATACCGATTAAATTAGGCAAAAATTTCTTTGAAAATTTAAACAAACTTATATCCAAATTTATTTGGCAATGGAGGAAACCAAGAATCAAATTCAAGTTATTGCAGGATGCAAAAGAAAGAGGAGGATTCGATCTCCCAAATTGGGAAAAATATTACCCAACACTTGCTTGGTTAAAGGAATGGATACATTTAAGGTATAGGAGATTGCTAGCACTAGAAGGTCATAACATGCAGACAGGATGGCATGCAATACTATGGGATGGGAAATACAAAGCACACCAGTATTTCCAGAAACATAATATTAGACGAGCACTACTGGATGTGTGGATTAAAATTTAAAAAATCTAATTACATGAAAATACCCAATTGGATTTCAACACTGGAGATTTTTTTGCACCCAAAATTTATGAACCTGGGAAAGGTAATTACATATAAAAACATTCTAGATGAGACTGGAGAATTGAAAACAAGAGGAGAACTATTAGAAGATGGCATAGAGTTGGAGTGGTGGGCATACTTGCAAATACAAGCACGATATAGAAAAGATAAAAAAGAACCTGGGATTAAACTAGAATATACAGAACTAGACAAAATTCTGCTAGGAACTGACGACAAAATTATAAAAAATTTTTACCAATATTTATTAGAACAAAGTATGCCAGCAGAACAGATGAAAGATACAATGTTAATTTGGAATAAAAACTTCGGCTATAATATCGAGTTAGATTATTGGCAACTACTGTGGGACAGGAATAGGAGATTAACATTAGCTACTACTTACAAAGAAAATTTATATAAGATGTAGGGGGCACCTCCCCCCTATAAGGCTAGCAAAAATAGACAAAAAATCTTCACCATTATGTTGGAAATGTAGGAAAATACCAGGGACTTACTATCATATGTGGTGGGAATGCTTAGAAGCTTGAAATTTTTGGCACTTGATAAAGAATTGATTAGAAGAGATACTATCACTAAAAACTGAAGCAAAACCAGAACTCTTTTTATTAGGGATCACTATGGATAAATTCAGCAAAGGAGCTTTATATTTAATTCTGCACATTTTAACCGCAGCAAGATTAACATATGCTCAAAATTGGAAAAGAAAAGAAACCCCTCCTGAAGAAGAAATACTAAACAAAATTCTATCCTGTGTGGAAATGGATAGACTGACATTAGAACTCAAAAATAAAACAGAAACAGAGTACTTTGAAATTTGGAATAAAGTGTATAATTGGTTGGATTTTAAGAGGTATGCTGGGACAAAGGCTGATGATTAAGTAGATAACCTAGAAATTCTTATTTTAATATTTGTTATATCAGATAGAACCAAAAGTTATTTAACTAGGATGTACTTTATTGAAATAATACGCACTGTGTAACAATGTAATAACTTAATGTAAAGTAATAATAGTATCATTTAAACAGGGAAGTTGTATCATGTCCAATGTGTCTTTTTTGTCTTTAACTGTATTATGTTTAATGTGTCTGTGTTTTTTAATTGAATATTCAATAAAATTTTGTAAAAAAAAATTAATTACATTTACATTTACAAATTTAACTCTATTTTTTCATATAAGCCATCTCACACTTTTATATTTCTTAAGAAATAGATAAAACAATGAAAAGAAAAACAAAAAAGAGAAGAGAAAAATAAAGGAAAACAAGAGTAAAGAAACATAAGAAATAACATATTTAAAATATATATCCCTCCTAGGCTAATATATATTTATTTCCTTAATTTCTTATTCTTTTTAACCATAATTAAGAATATATTTAATCTTTAAACATTCCATTCAATACATCTAGTCTTCTAGTCCTTTAACTCTTATTCAAAACATTTTTTAATAATTTTCTTAAATTCAGTCATATTTAAGTGTCTAAAACAGTGGTGGCGAACCTTTTAGAGACCGAGTGCCCAAACTGCAACCTGAAACCCACTTATACATCGCCGGGTGCCGGGGGCGTGGCCACCAAATGGGTGTGGCCAAGTGGGAGTGGCCACCAAGTGGGTGTGGTCAAATGGGCGTGGTCACTGAATGGGTGTGACCAAGTGGGCGTGGCCACCAAATGGGCATGGCCAAGTGGCCGTGGCCACCAAATGGGCGTGGCCGAGTGGGCATTGTCACCTCGATGTTGCTCCTGAGATGCCTGTGGGGGCTGGGCAGGATTGGGGGCGATCCAGGGGTTCTCTGGCAGGTGAGGCAG
>NW_015386515.1:477259-495503 GCF_001527695.2 Protobothrops mucrosquamatus | reverse complement strand
CATAATTTATCCGCCCGTTGCTCTATACAATCTGGAACTATAAACCTCTGGAGAGCAGCTGCCACAGTTTCATATGATTTTTCCAAATTCTTAACCCAGAGATCTTTAACTTCCACACTATATTGCTTAACTGCTTGCATCAAAACATCCTGTAAGTCATTTGTAATTAAAGATAAAGGCATTTTCAATAGATTCCACTTAGCAACCAGCAGAAAAGTAAGAAATTTTTCTTTCTCTCTTTCTTTCTCAGTTCCGCAGCCATTTTAAAACCATTCTCCAAACTTCTTTAAGTATCACTTCAGTAATCCAAAAGAATAACAGTATAAATATCACCAACCAGTAGGCATTACAAATTCGTTGCAGCTAAAACTTTCCAAAGCCGAAGGAGCAACAATGTATCTCTGTCCAGTTAGTAACCAGAAGAAAGTGAAAGTAAAAAACAAAAGTTTCTTTACTGTTCCAAAGAAACGGCAATTCCGCGGCCATTTCCTCTCACTTTAAATCTCTACAAAATAAAGAAGATGCTAGTATATTTTCAGAGTCAAAGTCACGAATAGTCCAATATAGCTCCGAACCTCCTGTTTAGTTCCGTCTGCTTATAATTTAACTCCAAATATCTCTCAACAGCAGAGGTGGGAGCTGCATCTGGCTTCGCTCCAAATAAATAGGAGCGAAGGCATCATGGGGCGCGGAGAATGTCCAGACTCCGGGCGAGCTACCATCTCTCACCCCCGATTAAAGAAAAACTGGGGTGAAAGGAAGCTCTAGCCCTATCCGGACTAACTCACCCCCCCTCTTCGCCCGAGGGACGAGGTTCCAAGCTGAGAGACAGCTGGCGAACGCTGTCTCTTCAGGCTTTGACGCGCTCCCAGACGGGCGGCTAACAAAAGACGCCATTCGGTGCAGCCTGTCACCACCGGAAGTCCTGTTCTGGGCGTTCTATGACAAAAAAAGCCCTGCTTATAGTCCAGAGAATTAAAAAAAAAAAGTTCTTTTTTTTTGTTTTGTTTTGTTTTTGTTCCCTCAGGTTTGTAAGCCTCACTTTATCTACACAGCTGTTCTTTATTTGTAAAGCTTTGAAGGTCACAGGCAAAGATTAGCTTTTCCCAGATGTTGCCAAGTCTTATATTAGAGTCATAGCTGTCATAGGTGTCAGCACTGGTTCATTTTTCAGATTTTATTCCTCCATGCAAGGTTATGTTCGCTGCTTCTGGTAGCAAAAGGGTGGGGGGGAAAACCCTCTTCCTTCACTCTCAAGGGTTTTTTTTCCCCTTGGGAGTTTCTCCCCTTCAGGAAAGTAGGTAGGATAGAGAAAATCAATTTTCTTACCCAGATTCAAACACACTGTTTACAATCAGCTTAAATTAGTGCTTTTGACTTCCGTTTGCTTGCAGCTTGGGCTGGATTCTGAAGTTAAACCAGCCTTTCTCCTGTTGGTTTCTGGAAGGCTTCTCCTGAACCGATTGGGTCGACTGCCATCTCTCCTAGGCCCTGGGACTTCTTTCCTTCATTGCCAGGTCCCCTAACAGGAAGAAACTCAGTTGGAGGGCTCGGAGTCCCAAATCCCTCAAATGCTTCCCTGTGTGCAGGAACCAGAAGTCAGCCAACAAGCCCAGTGTCTTAACCACGGAGCCATAGCACCACCCTAAGGTTGTGTCCCAGATAATTTTGGCTGGACGTTGTTTGATACATTTCTTAATGATAACATTACTAAATTTAACTTGAAAAATTGTCCTCAGTAGTGGCTTCAAAGGAGGAATGTCCCTGACATTATTCTTCAAGGAATGTAAAGTATTGAATCTATTATAGTTGTATATAGCAACAAAGATACCAATTGAATGGGCCAAGCAATAAACTTGACATTTCTTCCCATTCCTTGACCAGGTTCACTCTTCTCAATGTGTATAGGATTCACACTAAGGATGTACGTAAATAGACATGGATTTGTGCTATGAAAGTCTGCTCTGAATTTTGGAATATTTGTCCTGCTCCATTAACAGTTCTGTACCAGCACCTTTCAGCATTTTTCCTGAATTCAGGTTGAGAATCTGGATTGACTGCCATTATGCTTCCTGCAGCATTCCATACAGCTGGGATAATTCAACCCACCCACCCATCCAATAAGATGGATTTGCTGCATTCAAGCAAACAATGATTTTGGCTTAATGCCTCCATTTTTTACAGATGTTCATCTGTTTTACATTTTTCCTTAACTGACAATAACTATGAAAGGGACAACCCACCAAATCTGCAAAAAATGGGATTTACCCACTAAACACTTTATCATGGATAGCTGTCCCTGAGCAGAGGACTTTTGAAAACACTGTACACACAACCCCTTCAGCCTTAACTCTCCTATGCACACTGTAGCTGAAGGAGAGGTTGATGCTTAGTGTGGCATTGTGTAAAAAGCAGATGGTAGGCTGCCTTGGCTGAAAAGGTTTGGTCCACAGTAGCAGGTTCAGAAAGATTTGTACCAGTACCTGTAATTTAATACTCTGGTTCCCTCTAGTGGCAAAGCTAGAGGTGCAGAATTTCGTTCAATCTCTGCACAGTAGGGAACCAAAGAAGGAAACTATTCAAAGTAGGTCAACGTTCTTGCCATCTAACAATATTTTAAATAAAAGGTTTGTTTTTCCTTTTGTGGCTAATTAGGTCCTCAAAATGGCACATACCTGCAGAATTGCTTAAAGGGCTCTCTTGACAGTCCTTATTTTTTCTGGATTTTGGAAAACTGATGGTGTTCAAATCCAAATGACATATATTCTCCAACCTATTGTTACTATTTTCTTTGGAAGAACTATTGATACAATGCATTTGAACAATTATTTAGAGGAAGTATGTTTGTGGAGGCTAAAACATACAAGGAACAGTTGCTGGAATTGGATATGTCTAGTTTAATAAAGAGAAGGACGAAGGGGGATATGATAGCAGTGTTCCAATATCTCAGGGGCTGCCACAAAGAAGAGGGAGTCAAGCTATTCTCCAAAGCGCCTGAAGGCAGGACAAGAAGCAAGGAATGAAAACTTACCAAAGTGAGAAGCAACCTAGAACTAAGGAGAACCCTCTTGATAGAACAATTAACCAGGGGAACAACCTGCCTCCAGAAGCTGTGAACACTGGAAGTCTTTAAGAAGAGACTGGACAGCCATTTGTCTGAAATGGTATAGGGTTTACTGCCTGAGCAGGGGGTTGGACTAGATGACCTCCAAGGTACCTTCCAACTTTATTATTATTATTATAAATAATCCTTTTGTTTTAAAGGAAGTATTAAAAATGAAAGGTAATGAATACATAATGTAACTACTAGCTTTCATTAAGCAGAAGCAAAATTTCTTATGGAAATTACTATTTTACAAATGTATTTAAGATTAATCAGTACTGGAAACAGGATTCCTCCCATTACTAAATTTTATTATTCACTTATCAAATTATAATTCAAAAATATTTTGAGCTATGAATTTTCACATGCTTTCTTATTTTGAATGAATGAACCTTTATTATCAAAGTTTAACATGTATACAGTGAGATTGGCTGAGCCTCCCTCTGTGCCCCCCCCCACAACTCACAGTGACTACATCAGTGGTGGCGAACCTATGGCACGGGTGCCAGAGGTGGCACTCAGAGCCCTCTCTGTGGGCACGCGCACCGTTGCCCCAGTCCTAGGCCTTCAGCTGGGTTTTATAAAACCTTTTCGCTTTAGGCCTCCACCACTGTGTGCAAAAAAAAAGAAAAAAGGTTCAATCAGTCAATTTCAACTTCTCGCGGGAAAAAAAAAGATCTTGCAAAGTTGGAATTGATTGAACTTTTTAGTCCCACCCAGTCTGCCGTTACCACCGCAGCCATGCCCACCCAATGGGCCACACCCACCCGGCACTTGACGATGCATAAGTGGGTTTTGGGTTGCAGTTTGGGCACTCAGTCTCTAAAAGGTTCGCCATCACTGGACTACATGGTGTGTTGTCATTTAGGCAACAGTTTCTTACTATTATGTCATGGGAAGTAATTTACAGTAATTTGTATTCAACTTGCAGTAAGTTAGGTCTGAATTCCTTGTTCCTCATGACAATTGGATTGAGATGTCTGTGTAAATGCTGAATATGTAAATGGTGCTGCATCATCTTGAATATAAGGATTTACTGGGATTCCTAAGGCTTCATCTTTGGCTAGTACTATTCAACCTACAGGATGTACTGAAAAAGGCAATCAAATTTGCAGATGAAACAAGCCAGAAGGAATGGCTTATACTTTGTAGCAGTGTTTCCCAACCTTAGCTACTTTAAGATATCTGTACTTCAACTCCCAGATTTCTGGGAGTTGAAGTCCAAACATCTTAAAGACATCAAGGTTGAGAAACACTGCTTTATAAGATGAAAATCCTACTTCAAACTGACCTTGACAGGTTTGTGTGTGGGACAATGCCAGCAGAATGATATTGGGCAATGACAAGTACACAGCCTTGCATTAGAGTAGAAAAATTCAAATAGAAAGGTACAGGAATAATGACTGTGTGGGGGATAATTAGGTATACTACTGTGTCATCAACTGAACCTAATGTGAAACAGAATTTAAAGGGCAAATGCAATCTTCAGTTGCATTAATAGAAGCATCCAGATCACAGGACATAATCATCCCATTGTAGTCTCTGCTGGCTAGACCACTTGAGGTATTGTGTCCTGCTTTGACTATCCATTTTGAGATGTTGATTTACGGTTAAACAAAAGCTATCAGGATGTTAACGGATCTGGAAACCAAGCACTTCATGCAATTGTTAAGGCATGTTTCATTCGCAAGGGAGAAAAATAAGGATATAATAACCAATCCAAAAGGCTGTTGTGCAAGAGTGGGTTGATGTGAGGACTTTCAGTTTTGCGCGGTAGCAACTGGTCACGGGCTTGTGGATTCTCCGCACACCTGCGGCTAATTTCACCTTGCCAGGGGACCCTAAATGGGTCTAAGTCGCCCCGGAGAGGCAACGAAGAAAGAAGGATGCTCCAACGATTCTGGAACAGCGGCGGCCATTCCATTCGACTTGGGGAAAGCCTTCTAACCCAACAGGAGAAAGGCTGACCATATTGCATCAACCAGCCCAAGCTACTAGCAACTGAAGTCCAAAAGCACTAACCAGCACAACTGTGAATAGCGTGCTTGAAACTGGGTGAGGAATTAGATCTTCTCTTTTATATTTAATTTCCTGGAAAAGATTCCCAAAAAGCAAAATACCTCCAAAAGGGAAGGAGGGGCATTTCTGCCCCACACTTATACTAACGGAAGCGGCGAATTAATCTTTTTATGGAGGATCAAAATATATGGAATTGAAATAAATATAAAACCTGAATCTTAAAACTTAAATCCGGATAAATCTAAAATTGTTTTAATGGTTAAGACTCTCATTTTAAAGATAATTGTTCATTTTGGAAATTGAAAAACAAATAGTTGCTGACACCTAGTGGCAGATGAAGACTATGACAGCTATGACTTTAATATAAGACTTGGCAAAATCTGGGAAAAGCTAATTTGTGTCTGTGACCTTCAAAGCTTTAACAACAAAGAACAGCTGTGACAAAAAAGAGAACACAATAATCTGGGCTGTAGACAAAGAGAATTATAAATTTCAGGGGAAAAATCTTTTTTGAACTATTTGGATTACAAATATCTAATTGGGACTCTAAAGCTATTTGCAGACAAAAGGAAGGAAGAGGAAAACTCAAATTCTTGGCTATCATGGATCAGAGACATGTAGAAAGAACATATCAAGAAAACATAAATACTTTACAGGAGGAGATATATATAGTATACTGCAACTAATTCAAACAACAATGACTTTAAACCACAAAGAAATCCAAAACAACTTTGAAAATATAAATCAATCTATTTCCAAGTTAACTCTATAACAAAAAAATTCCCAGAAAACAACAACAGAGAAGGAGCAGATAAAACAGATAAATGGATATAGAATTGAGAATAGAGACTTAAAGATGGAACTTAACAAAACAAGGAAACATGATTTAATCCTAGTGGAAAAAAATTCACAAGAATTGGAAAAAACAACTTATCCCTTAAGACTACAAAATAAATCTGAGGACAAAAAAACAGATTGGATAAAATGGACTTTAGAGATGTCAGGAACATCGGAGAGAAAGGGAATGATAAGAGAAGCGGAGAGAAAGAAAAAGGAAAAGGAAAGGCAGACACTTCTCCTGATTTACTTTTTATATCTACAACAACATTTATGAACATACGGAAAAACTTTTTGATTCAGCAAAATACATTGATTAAGAAAGACACTGGGCAAAAGAAAAAGACTAAAGTGGAAACTAAGAAAATAGATGATGGGACTTACCAGAGAGAATACTTTAAAAATAAACATTTGTTTGAATATGTTAAAGAAATAGAAAAGTTTAGGAATATATATGTCACTCTAAGAGGGATAAATTCTCTAAATATGATATAGTATGCTTTTTTCCCTTTTTTGTTCTCTTTCTTGATATGAGTAATATAAAAAAGTTGAAATGACTTAGATAAAGGAAATGTTTTAGATATTTAAATGTGATTTAATTTAAGAAAATTATGATGGATAAAAACATGTTTTGAATAAGAGTTAAAGGACTAGATGACTAGATTAAATGGAATGTTTAAAGATTAAACATTTTTAATTATGGTTAAAAAGAATAAGAAATTTAGGAAATAAATACATATTAGCTTAGGAGGGATATATATTTTAAGTAACGTTCTTTTTTATGCTTCTTTACTCTTGCTTTTCTTTCTTTTTTCTATTGTTTTATCTATTCCTTAAGAATTGTAAAAGTGTGAGATGGTTCATATGGAAAAATAGAGTTAAATTCTTAAATGTAATTAATTTTTTAGAAAATCTTAACCAGTAAGAATATCTAGAATTTGGTGGGAGAAACAAATTAAAATAAGGACTGTAACAGGATCTATGATAAGGCAATCAGAATGATTGGATAGAAAAAAATATTATATTGATGTGATTATTATTTTTAGGATTATTGGGAAAAATATATATTTAATTGTTATCTATCAAAACAATAAGAATTGTATTAACTCAATGTTTGCAAAAGAGGATATTTTGGGAAAATAGGAAATCAACTAAAACTATTATGTGGATTATGGATTATAGAAATCAATTGTTAGTGATTGTTTTACAAATATAACTCAGACAACACACTGTTTACCAATTACTGTTTATGTTTTTAAAAAATCAATAAAATATATTACAAAAAAATAGTGGGTTAATGTGTTCTTTGATAAAGGTGAGAGCAAGACAAGAGCCAGTAAATTATAAAGAAAAAAAAAATGAGGCTGGATATTAGGAGTAATTTCATTATGCCCACAGCTATTAAGCAATTCTTAATTCTCCCTTGCTGGAAGTTTTCAAATGAGGATTGGATTGTCACTTGTCAAAGCAGTTTAATGGATTCCAATCCCTGGACTGGATGATCTTTGAATAAATCTTGACTTCCGGCAACAGGTCCATGCAGTTTCCTTGGCAACGTTACAGAAGTGTTGGTCATTGCTGCCTTGTAGGATATTTTAAGTTCCCAGTCTAGAACAAAGTGTGATTGACTCAAAATCATCCAGCTAGTTTCTGTGTCTAAGGGGGACTAGAACCCTGGGTCTTATTGCTATTTATCTAGCACCCTAACCTCTGGATCACCTTGGTTTTCAAGTGGCTTATAAGATCCCATGGACTCATACTTCCTATTATTTTTATTCCTTTAGGAGCATAATGATAGAAACATGACAAAGAACCAACATAAAACAAAGGATAAGTAAAGTAACAATAAAGATAACTGTTTCAGCAATAAATCTACAACACAACAGAAGTAGAATTGATTTCATTTATATTCAGTCATTGAAGAATATGCCAAACTGTATATTTGCAGTTTGCACTTTCAAATTTGCTTTCCTGTGCCTGGTTATGTTAATATACTCACATTGTGTGATATAACATCTAGTTGAAGTTTGCTCTTAGATTGGACAAGAATACGATACACATTGGTCAAATCAAATCTTATGCTTAATGTCTTTGGGGGGTAATCATGCAGGTCAGGGTTGTCTCAAAGGTGCTTTTCTAAAATGGCAACTGGACTTTCTTGGGTTCTTTTCCCTTGAAAACATTTTGCTTCTCATCCAAGAAGCTTCTTGAGTTCTGAAGTTCTGAAAAAAAAACCAAGAAAGTCCAGTTGCTTTTTGGAAAAGCATCTTTGGGACAAATCTTACACTAGAATGTTTCATGAACAAAAGGTTATGAAATGTATTGGTCAGTGAGATTAACACACATCCTATCTTCAGAATGTCACTTGATTCTATTTTGGCTCATAAATGAACTGTTCACTGTTTCTGTTAGTAGATTTAAGGGCTACTGTAGCAGGAACTGACAGTTTAAGTGCCATTTAACATAATAGATTTTACTCACTTCGTGAAAATTGTTCCTAGGGGGAGGAATACTAGCAACAAAGGTAAGGGAAGGCAGAAGAACAAGTAAAAACAAAAGACAGCATGTTCAAATGTCATCACCACACAATAAAAGAAGAGATACCAAAAATGTCCCCTTTATGCCTTTCCATCATTTTAATGCTAATTACACCAAATGTAATTTTAAAATAAGGAATGCAAACAAGTACAACAAAAACCACATTGGCTTATTGGCTTATATCTAATATCTAATAAGCAGTCCTGAGTAACAGTATGGCAAGAAGTGTCCTGGGTTAATGAGACAACCAACAAAGGCATTGAAACAGCTTTTTAAAAAGAAAATAAAACCATATTTCAATAGCCTGGTGAATCTGTAGAACCAATCTTACTTGTTAATACAGTAATCAGATTGAAAACTGATAAGATCCATCAGTTGTTTTTGCCAAATTGATCAGCAAAGTATATACTGGGGCAAGTATTGACATAAACAGAATTCTGGAAGTAGTCATAGGCTTTTGAAAATGTCTAAGTCCAGTTACTATTCATTCTGCAATATAATTCCTTAAGGGATTGTTTGCACCCATCCCAAATGCTGTAAACATTTTAAATCACTTTCCAACATTTAGAAATGTTCTTAAATAGAGATTGAGCTGATAAGTTTTGTAAAAAAAAAAATCTGTTCTTTTGAAAAAGAGAAGGCCACTGCAGAGAGTTGAGGTTCTATTATGTTTCCAGCCAAAACTGGAAATCTTTGCTGAATTATTTGCATTATTAAGCTCACTCCCAATGTGACAGGAAGAACCATCTGATATGCTAGCAGGTAAGGAGCATAAACTGAGAAAGAAAGTGGGTGAGGATTTCCCAAGAAATATGAAATTAAAAAAGAAACATTAGGAGGCTGTAAAGTCCATGTTATTTCAAAATTATGAGGTTGAAAAAGAATAGAAAATAGGAGCCCTCCTGTGGGTTGACTCTGACAGAATATATCATGGAATAATGAAGACAAGCTGCTCCTGCCACCTTCATTAATTAGCAAGCAGCATTTTCATAGCTGCACCCTGGTTTTGGAAGCTGAAATCCAGTTAGGTAAGACCCATCCATGCTCATCATAATACATTAAACACTAGGCCAGAAGCCCAGTGGTACAATTACAACACACTCCTTCAAATAGGCCCACCCCAGGAGAAGACAGCCCTTGTACTTTGGCAGTTCTTTCTTTGGTCCAAGCACTCCTAACAACAGTTTGTGAGGAAACCTGCTTTAGGAAGGACTGGTTCCATCTGCATCATTTTCTTCCTGGCTGGCCTTAAGTTTGGATAATACAGCGTGGATCCGGAACAGTGTTCGTGACTCCATTGAATAATTTTTGTAGTTGTTCCTGGTGGGAAAAACACTCAAAAATTGTTATATCCTTTATATCAAACCTGTATGTATTCTGCACACCAAAAACTTATTTCAGGAATCCAGGTATTATCTTCCAGGATAATATTTGATATTTTGTAGATATGACTAAAGTAGATGTCAAAAGGATAGTTAAGCATTCTACCAGGTCAGATAGGGTAGGCACACTCCTAGTTCCTTCCCCAAATATTGACATCTGTTGGGAGCTAGGAATTATCCCTTTTCCCTGGCAGCCCCTGACCTATGGAGCGTTTTGAAGTTTAGCAGGCCTCCACTCTTTTAGCCTTCTGGCTTTCCCCCCTAGCATTGGGAGAAGATTAGATGATGGCACATTAGCATGGATGGCTGCCAGGTTTTTGTTATTTCTAATATTTTATGTTTTAATTGGTTGAGGTTTATAGTTTTTTAAATGATTTTATTTATTTATTTTCATTTTTGATTGGGGGCTACCCAGGAATGGTAAAAAATGGGCAGCTATATAAATGTTTAAATAAATAAATGTCTAGCTCAGATGAATATGATCCAATAAAAAGAAATGCATTGAACAAGCCTATGAAATACATCTTTTGCTTATTCAATTACTAGTCAAGTAGTTTGACTCAGAGTAACTAAGCTGAGAGCCTGCTAGTTCTTAGACCTACTTAGAATTACAAAGAACTTGGGGAACAGAGGAAAACATAATTCATGGCTGGCAAGCACCTTTTGGCCGTTCTCTCCATGAGATTATAAAACTGTCTCAAATGCTGTTAAACTGTGAAGTAGCGCTATCTTCTAGGGCAAAATATTATGAGATATGCTGAACTTACTTGGCTCTGCGAAGCAACTGTATAGCCTCTTCATTTTGGCCTTGTGCCACATACAGCAGACTCAGTTCCAATAGTGCATTGGGTACCAGGTAATGATCATACCTGATCTTCTTCTTACTGTAAGCAGATAGACAGTCATGCATCCTGTTTTGCTGGAAGCTTTACAGGGTTTGTTGTGGTGTAGCTTTCCCTGATCTAAGACCTCCAGATACGTTGGAATTAAGTTCCCAGAATAGTCAACAATGCCTCACACTCCCCCCACTCCCCACTTTTTCCCCAAATTTTTCAATTTTTTTTTTATCAAAGAGACCTGCATCATACCTGCTATGGACAGCATTGAAGCACGCCTCAGCCTGAGCCAAACTGTGCAAATGCTTGAAGACTAGGCCTTTGAGAAGTAACACGAGACACTGATCATCTACCTGGTACTCACTGGCTGAGAAAATTGTGGAAAGAGAAATGGAAAGAGCAGAAGAAAAGTTAACCAGGCTAAGCAGTTATTGCATATTCTACTTTGCAGAAAGGTTAAATTGCAATATTTCCATTCACATTATTTGTGTAGCAGGTAGGTTACTCGCTCTGCTTGTATGGGTAAAAATGGAGCCCATACCTCTCCCTGCACATTTATAACAGCTTGCTTGTGAAGCCAAAGAGCTAAACTACAAAAACAGATTCCCCTTCCAAAATGTGCAAGGAGATGTTTATTATTTTTAAAGATCAGATGATTATCCCACCTTTCCCCCAGGACTTTAAATTCATATATAAAACAGAATTATAGAGCTGGATGGGTCCATAAACATTATCTAGTTGATTCTTCTATACAATGCAGGAATAATGCACTGCCCTCCAATTTTTCCCTACAACAGTCCAATGGAGCAGGCTGGTCTGAGAGACTGACCTAAAGTCAGCCAAGCCAATTCAACCTTATTTTCAGGGACAAAGTATCTGCTAAACTACATCTTACCAAAAACATCATCTTAACATTTACTGTCTTGTATTTAAGCTAATACAGTTCTTATTATATCAACTCAGTAAAAACATCATTATTACATTTATCAATAAATTTTCGCTTATACGTATCTTATTTTTTACATTCAGTCTTCATAAACAATTCATATCCTGTTATTAATTTTTTCCAAATTTTTAGTTTCCCATCAATATTCCAATTTAACCTTTAATATTTATAATTTTCAGGCTTTAGGTAACCAAGATTTCCCTTATCTCAATTCATAACAGAATCTAATATCCAAAATACACATTTTATCTATTTGAATATAATCTTGTTCTATTTCCTAAAAGTTATCTATTTCCCACCATATTAAATCATCTACTTAATAATACAATATCCCCTTCAATAAATCAAAACCATTATATATATTACCTGGGTTAATCAATAAAGCAAACATATTCATAATAATTATTTTTTTCTTTTAGGTCTAATTTTTAAATATTAAATATTAAAATCCTTATTTTCAACTAATTTCCAAATATTTTAAATCTAATGACCAGAATTTCCCTTATCTCAACTTCTCCCTTTAACCCTCTAATTAATAATATGAAATCCCCTCTAACAAATCAAACCCCCAATTTTCTTCAGCCTTATTCTGGCTTTCTTCCTTTGCCAACTAGGCTTCCATATCAGTGCTTTTAGATCATCAAATAGATCTCCCAATATTATTATATATGTTATTTGAAATAAAGGAGACCATTTAATTGCCATTTTTTTGAAGGACTAGCGCATTTGTATTCATTAAGTTGTCTCCCTATTATTCCAATCCCCCATGGTTGCCCTGATATGTTTATCTTCCATTCAATCTCTTCTTCTTCTTTCTCAAATTTCTTCTGATTTATATAGAAAGTCTTTTCCATTTTCAGTGTTGTCACTCCCTTTTCTGGATTTTCCATTAACTGTATTTGTTGGTCAATTGAATCCTCTGTCTTAATATTTGATTGTTCCACTTCTGTTATCTTCTGCGTTGTTAGTTCTTTGGTTGTAGTCAAAGTTTGGGTTTGTGTATCTAAGCTGGCGTATTGATCTTTTATGTTAGGTCTTATTTTATCACAGGCTGAAAGAATGGTTTCATGTATTGCTTTCAACATGGAAATGATCTTTTCCTGGTCTTCATCCATCTCTTTCATGTGTTTATAAATAGTCTTTATAGTAGAAATCATTTGTCAAGCAAGATTTTATAGTCCAAGATATTTCATCATCTCATATAGTAACCAATATTCCTCAAAGAAAGAGATAGAAAGGCAATTCCCCACATAAAACTCTGAAAGTCAGTAAAGGTTTACATTCACAGTTCAAATAGGCCAGTTATGCTGCCCAGCTGTTCTCTTACAGCTGAGTTTCTCACAGATGGTGCCAAGGTCAGAAGAGTCTTATCTAAGGTCTGGGCTTCGAGCCAAGACTCTTTTAGGAAATAACAAGTTGTAATACCAAACTTTGCCACAACATGTCACCTATGCTGCTTAAGGTTTTTTAAGTCCAAAATTTTTATAATCCTTTTTTCAATTTTATTTTTTTTGTAGATAAAAGCAAACGTCTCCAATAAAAATAGGAAAATTTTTGGTCCCCAAGTTTTAGGAACATATAAATCCAATTAGATTAAAGTTGTTCTTTTAGTGCTTTAATTCCCCTGGGTAGTCAGTCGCCACTATTCTTAGAGGGTGGGATAGAAATTCCCTTCCCTCTCTCCTCACAGGGGGAAAGATACTTCAGGCAGCTTTTACAGGAAAAGAAAGTACTTAGGCTAAAGAGAAAATTGGATCTCACCCAGTTTCATCCGTGTTGCTTTCAAAGTGCTTGGTGGTAAGTTTGACCGGCTGTCCGCAGCCTAGTGACGGGCCATATTACTATGTCCGGTCTTTCCTCCGCCCATTTGGAGGGCTGCCCTGGATCGAGCAGGAGGGCTGCTGCCCTCCTGCGATCAAGCGGGGGTCTCCTCCTTGCTCGTCACCCCTTTTGACCCTTTCCAGGGTCCCCCAGCGGAGGGAAACCGAACATGGAAGATGGAGTTCACCTTCTAGCATCCGTGGCGGCCGCAATGGCAAACCGGAAGTCCTCCAGTTAAAACATTTATTGATCAGAATGCAACCCATTTATTCCAGATGTTTCCTATAGAGTGATTCTTTTCCTAAACATGGGCTTCAGTTGTTTACCATTTCTTATTTTCTAAGAAAGCATGTAGAGCCTGGCTGTAAACCAGAGTCATTTTTGGAAATAAAGATTATGCCAATGTTTTTGCAGCTTGCTGGTTTCTGTATTTAAATTGAAAGATGAGATGGGTCAGGGAGCCTGTTGCTAAGCTGGGAAATCCCTGTCTGTGGATACCAACTTTGGTCTATGTGTAGGAAGAAAGCGTGCTACCTGGTGCTTCTTGTAGCTTCTTCTCAGCCTGTATTAGAGTGTCTAAAGTTCCTTCCAACAACTCTTGCTGCTTGCCCAGCACTGTAAATCCATTCCACATGTACATCATTTCCTGAAAAAAAGATAAAATCAATACAGAAAGTGAAAAAAAATGAAAAGAAAGGACTAGGTGAAAAGAAGGACTAGGGGGTAACATGATAACAGGGGCTGTCACAAAGAAGAAGGGGGTCCACCTATTTTCCAAAGCAACAGAAGAAAAAGACAAGAAACAATGGGTGGAAACTAATCAAGGAGAGAAGCAACCTAGAACTAAGAGACTGGGAAGCCACCTGTCTGGAATGGTATAGGACAGTGGTGGCGAACCTATGGCACGTGTACCAGAGGCGGCACTCAGAGCCCTCTCTGTGGGCACGCGCGCCATGCCCCAGAGATGGCAACCATCCCTCTTCAACCAGCTGCCCGCTAACTTGCCGAGGTCCCACATGCCCGGATGCATCCCAGCATGGCTGGTTTCCCTTCCCTTCCATCCCTCCTGGCTTCACATGCTCTCCTTTTCCTGGGCACGACCCACTGCATCGCCTCCTCAGCTGTCGTCCAGTCGTCCAGCTCAGAGGCGGCTTCTCTGAACTGCTGGCGGCAGGCTGTGGAGCTCCAGAGTGCACTGGTCGAGGGGCTGGCAGACTATGGCTGCTGATGGACACTGTCGGCCCCCATGTGCTCGCTGGCCTCTGTGTGTGGGGGCTGATGGTATCAGGCAGCAGCCGCCCCAGCCCCTGCCTCACCTCGCCCTGCGACAATGGCACCCCCGCCCTGCCTCGCCTCGTCTTGCCTCGCCTCATCTTGCCTCACCTCACCCCGCAGGATGAGTCTCCTGTCTACCACCCCACCTGCTAGAGACCCCCTGGATCTCCCCCAACCCTGCCCAGCCCCCACAGGTGTCCCTCCCCATGAGTAACATAGAGGTGACCATGCCCACCTTGGCCACACCAATCCAGTCTGTCATGACCACTACAGCCATGCCTACCCAGTGGGCCACGCCCACCTGGCACCCATCAATAAATAAGTGGGTTTTGGGTTGCAGTTTGGGCACTCGGTCTCTAAAAGGTTCGCCATCACTGGTATAGGATCTCCTGCTTGAGCAGGGTTGGATTAGAATACCTCCAAGGTCTCTGTTATTCTGTTACTGAGAATTGTGGCAGCAGCTATAAATGGAGGAGGCATATTTTGTTATTCTACACCAGGGAAGAACCAGTTTGGCATAGTGGTGAAGGCACCAGGCTTGAAACTAGGAGACTATGAGTTCTAGTTCTACCTTAGACATGAAACTAAGTGACCTTGAGTCAGTCACACTCTCTCTCAGCCTTAGGAAGGAAGCAATGGAAAACTTGCCAAGAAAACTGCAAGGACTTGACCAGGTAGTCACCAGGAGTCAACACTGCTTTGAAGGCACAATAGGGAACCAAAAATTTCATTCCTGAACTCCTCAACATATGAGCCAAACTAAACTATATGCTCAGAATGCTTACACATTGTTTAAGATTACTAATTTTATTTTGAAGGAATCAGTTGGTGGAGGATCCACAAACAAGACCCCACAACAGTCCCCTATTAATTTCCACTTTAAACTACTATCTGCCTTCAAAAAATGGTGACTGCATTCCCCTGCACCTTTACCACCAGTTATGGACATTTTTAGCAGGAAACAAACCTAATTCCTTCCTTTAAGGGTGTTATTAGTTTTAAGCTGACTTGGATCTTTATCTTCTGAGCCAGAAATCCAGGTTCACTGATAGTCATTAGTATTAAAGTAGAGCTTTTGTATTAGTATTAAAGTAGAGCTTTCCCCCCCCCCTTGCTGATTCTAAAGATCTCTTGGGTCACAGTTATACAGTTTCAGAACTGTATAACTGTGACTGGGCTGAAATTAAGCTCTGTGCATACAAAAGGCAGGAAACTCGATCTAATGTGTCAAATGTGCTTTACTCCTGTAATTCTGTGATCTTTTTTAAAAAAATCTTATTATAATTTTATTGAGATTAGTTCTTCACCTATAGATACAATGCTAGGTGGGAAAGAGTAAGAAGTTGATTTCTGTTTGTTCTGTAAAAATTCTGCCATTTGGAGCACTCATATCCATTGTTGGTAGACAAATCTCAATTAACTAGAATCACAATAGATCTTAGCATCTTGTTTCTTGTTATATTACAGTTTTGCCAGGCAAAAATATGAAAAAAACATTTCTTTTGTATATATGCATCTGGTACATGAAATAAATATACACACACATACACGTACAGTATATACACAAATGGGAGAATGTGCCCATGAGTATGTTTCTCAATTGTGTATGTGTACAGTGTGCAAATAGGCTTGCCAGATAATTTAGGAAGAACATCCATTCCAGTTTTCACTTTTGACCTGCAGTTCATGGATCAAATATAAAGACTTTCAGCTTGGCATAACTATGAAGAAACCTTCTCCTCCTTTGAGACTGTGTGCTGCGAAATAGTAGAGATCCACTTTCTATCCTTACCAGGGCTGGCACAGGTAAGGGAACCAGGTCACTCGATTTGTAGCGCCTTGCTTTGCGAATGGCAAATTTCTCTGTGGGTGGTGATTTCCCAGCAATTCTTTGTTTGAAGGAGGAAACCTGCCTGTAGAATAAAAGCATGGAAATTACTGAAGTTTCACAAAGGCAGATATGTGGAAATTAAAAATCCTAAGAAAGTTTAGAAAGAGTTTAATCCAGTTCTGCCACATCAGACTTTAAATCACAGTTTTCAGTCCTTTACATGTAGTTCTTTAAGTAAGACATTGATTATGCTTTTGCCTTTTAACAACATTAGTTGACAAAACTTTCTGTAGCAAAACTATTGTAAATCTGCAGATTCCTAACCTTGGGAATTTGCAGTCAGTTTTACCATTGAAACAAGAGAAAACTCTTTAGATCTGGTTGGGGAATTTTGAAAGTTGAAGTCCACACATCTTAGAGTTCCTGAGGCTGAGAAACAATGTTTCAGAACATTCATCCTAAATTGCCCCCAACTTTCAAAAACTTTACCTGAAAAGTTCAACCTCTACTTCACCAAAAGGCCGTGGCTCATTAGCAGGCAGCATGCTAAGGAAGGCAGCTTTCATGTACACATACATTGCCTGCAACAAAGCAACGAAGTAAAACATTACAGGATTCTGACAGGGGCTAACTTATTTAAGTACTTATTTAAAACATTTATATAGCTGCCCGTCTTATGCCAAACTCTGGGTGGCTCCCAAGAATTAAAACAACATAAAAACCTGTGCTCGTTTTATCTGGCATTCTTCTTTCCCAGCTGCCAGGATTGTTTTGTTACCCCTACAGTAAATGACCAGACTAAGAAATAAATGCCAAGAAGATGGACTACTTTTATTGTAATAGTCATAGTAATGGAATCTTGCAAGTATGAATGTACTCCCCACCCCCCTTTATCTTCGTGTGAACTACTAGGGAACTGAGACATTTGCTGAAATTAGCTTCTTGGCCTGGGCTCAAGCCCTATTTATCTGACCGCTGTTTTGGTAGCAGCTCTTCTTCCTGTCCTTCAAAGCCATTAGCTATGTCCTCTTCCATTACTGCTCCCCAGGCAGCTATTAGTTGGTAAAATATGACTGAGATACAAGGTAGTGAACAGGGGGTAACCACAGATAATACAGTTGTAAACGCTGTGACAAACCGAACTGAAGCCATTTTCATTTTGTCTTTTTTTTTAATATATTTTATTATTTTTTTACAATAACAATCTTTAATGCTTCGTGAACAGTGTGTTGTCTGGGTTCATATGCTCAAAACAATCAATAACAATTAATTTCCCCAATTAATCAATATGTTAGTTGGTAATATATTTCTTGATCCTCTCTTCTTCCATTAATAATCTCCTTTTGTCTACATTAAACAAATATTTCTTAATCTTTTCAGTACATACCAAGTTGAATATAAACATTTTTTGTATTTATGCAAATGATAACATCAACATATAACATATTTTTGTAGCGGGGACTGCCTGAGAGTGCTTGCAGGAGCTTGACTGGGAAGGAAAAGATTGGGACAGCTGCAGTTGGCTTTGGGTGTGGCTGGCGTGAGTGGAAGGAGGAAGGATAGAAAAGGAAAGGAAAGGAGAAGGCCGGGGGGTTGGAGTTGAGAAGAGAAGGTCTGGAGGCTTATTTTATTTTTCTATCAAGGGTATTTTAAATA
>NW_015386515.1:460843-473956 GCF_001527695.2 Protobothrops mucrosquamatus | reverse complement strand
ATCAACCATTGTGACCGGTTAAGTTCGTGCCTGAAAGTCCTGCTTCAACAAGAAGAGCCTGCCACCCATCAATGCTGCATGAGTTCCGGTTGTAAGACATCTCACCGATCTCCAAAGAACATTACCGCAAGGCTGGACAAGGGGGGTTGTGGCTGGGAGGGCCTGGGCATTGGCGGCCTCTAAAGAGGTAGCGCTACATTTTCTAATCAGCTTGTTTCCATTATATTTATAAAAGTCATCTTATTAAGTCATTATATGTCCTGTTTTCAAACTTTTTATTAAAGCTTAGTTTCCCCTCAGTATTCAGACCACTCTTATCAGTCATACTTTTCTCAAAATTCATTACCTTTAAATATCCAAACTTTTCATTTAAATACACCATCTCAATGTTTTAACATTTCATATATTCTAAAAATATTATACTACTTATATATCTTATTTCTCTTACTATAGGGCCCCTTTACAAATTTTATCTATTGTTTTGGCTATATTCCAACAATATTTAATCTTATACTACACCATCTAATAATCTTACTCTAGGGCCTCTTTATATCCAACACTCACTCTGATGACGCTGGCAGTGGACCAGCGAAAGCTAAGGTTGTTTTTAGTATTGTAAATAGTTGTTTTTATTGTTTTATTTTATAACAATAAACAGCTGGTTTATATCCTTCCCAGAGTTCGAGGATTTTATATCATTGTATAGATATGCCTGGGATTCATATTTTTATAGTTATTAGGGACATATATGTGTGTGAACGGGATGACAGACGCCCCTTAGACCATCCCCAATCCAGGCGAAGTCCCAGTTCCATAGCTGGGGCCTGAGCTGCCTCTCCACAACCAAAGCCACCAGCGTTAACTTCAAGTCCAGTGTGGAAGCGAAGCCCAGACCGCCATCAGCGGCATGATAGCCCTGACCATCATCGACGGCTGGCTAGCCCTGATTGCCATCAACACTATGCTAGTCCTGACCATCGACAGTGGTATATCAGCCCCAATCAGTACCAACGCTATGCGAGTCTTGACTGGTACCCATGCCAGACCAGCCCTGAACGCTATCGACATAGAGCAAGCACCGATCGCTGCCAATGTCCAGATAGCCCTGACAGATATCCACGTTGGGCTTGTCCAGATTGATATCAGTACCAGGCCAGCCCAGACCGTTGTTGCAGACTTAGTCCCGAACGGCACCTCTGGCGACTCAGCCCCAGATGTCACCGGCACCACACCAGTCCAGGACCCCTGCCAAGAGCTGATCAAGCAACGGGACTCCCATGTGATCAATTTCAACAGTATGGATTGCTACAGGCTCTCTTAGATCAGCAACGACCCATAGCAGCCTCTCCTTTCAAGCCTACATTCGAAGGTGACCCCAAGAAGTTAACTTTCTTTTTGAATCAAATATGCTCCCACATGAACAGGAATGCCAACATCTATCCAGACCATGCCACTATGGTCGACGTGATAGAGGCAAATCTAGAGGGTGAGGCAGAGGAATGGTTGAACAGCTTGTACAACGAACAAGCACCTGAGCTATGGGACTACAATCTATTCATTCAAGGGTTAAGAACCAGATTCAAAGATGGTTCCATAGCACTGCAAGCTGAGAAGGACATTCATAAAGTGAAACAGTCAGGTCGGCCAGCGAAGGAATACATTCGTGAATTCCGGAGAGTGGCTGGGAGAATTGTGCAGTGGCCTGAATGATCGCTGGTTCATCACGTCAAGAACAGTCTGGACCCAGACCTATTCCAGGCATGAGTTTACAGGGGGATTCCTGACCAACTCCAAGAGTGGTATCGCTTAGCTGTGAATTTAGACATCAAGCTGAACTGCTACAAAAAGCCACCAATTCCTGGACCTGGGCCGAGACCTGACCCAACAAGACGTCAACTTCCCTGACGAACCCCACCAACTGGAATGATTGGGACTCCAAGGACATCAACTGGACCATCAATCAAGTGCTTTCAATGTGGCCAGTCAGGCCACCAAGCTGCTGTTTGTCCAGTTCTTTTCCCTCAGCAAAAAAACGTTTCAACTATGCCAGAGAAACAAAAAGGAAGCTTGCAGCCTACCAGAGAAAAATCAAGCTGGATTAACCAGGAGCAAGCCACTCAAGTCACCTCCCCTAAAGAGACGGCCGAGGCCCCGACTGAAGCTGCCACTTCACCTGCTCTGTATGACAGCAATGACGAGGGAGAAAACGACCCAATGGTGAGTCAACCTGTTCCACCTTTTTTCCTCTCCGCTAAGATCATAGTCCCTAAGGCAGGCACCCAAATGGACTTACATGTATTAGTAGCCTCTGGGTGCTTACGATGCCTGATCAATCTCCCTACTGTCTTCAAATTAGGCATCAGAGCGAAAAAACTTTCATCCCCCATGAGATTCGAACAGCAGATGGATCCTTAATGGGCGGAGTTTTAGCCACCCACCTAATGGAGTCTGTATGACTAGAGGTGGGGGAGCATTGGGAGTTTATTCGATTCATGGTGGCCCCAAAAATGACTGAGATAGTGATTTTGGGATTAGCTTGGCTAGACATGTGGAAACCTCTAATATGGTGGGAGAAGGGGATGAGAACCCTGAGATTATTCATAGGACCGTCACCCCCCCAACCCCTCTGGTGTCACCAGTGGAATCTCAACACAGCCATCCGAAACTCTAAGAATGCAGCAAACCTTCTACCAGGAGTGCCTCTGAGATTTGGCTGAAGTGTTCAGTGAGACGGAATGTGACGTCCTACCCACCATAGAACCACTGATTGAGATCCTGCCCGAAGCAAAATTGCCAAAACTGAAAATGTATCCAATGACCCCTCTTGAGGTAAATGAACTGCGAGAGCATATAGATAAAAATTTGGCGAGGGGCTTCATTGAACCCGCAAAATCCCAAGTGGCCACCCGGTATTGTTTAAGGAGAAAAAAGATGGATGCCTTAGAGTCTGGATTGATTTTAAAGGTCTGAACATGGTCAGTGTAGAAAATATGTACCCTCTTTCTTTAATGAAGGACATGTTAGCCACCTGGTGAAAGGGCGAGTATTTACCAAATTAGAACTAAGAGAGACATATTATCACATGAGAATAAGAAAAGGGGATGAATGGAAAACTGCCTTTTACAGCCACCTGGGAAATTATCAGTTTAAAGTCATGCCTTTTGGACTACAAGGAGCTCCTGCTGTATTCATGCAACTGATCAACCAGGTGCTGCATGATCATTTGTATAAAGGAGTTTTAGTTTATCTTGATGACATCTTAATTTATACAGAGACTATGGCAGAACACACGATTTTAGTACAAGAAGTGCTCAAAAAACTGCTGAACGCAAAACTCTATATGCAAAACCCTCAAAATGCGAATTCCATCAGGCATTTGGATTATCTGGGTTACAGAATCTCCAGCGAAGGAATAGAAATGGACCCAGCTAAAGTGAAAGCTGTAATTGAATGGCAGCCCCCACGAACTCGAAAACAACTTCAGAGCTTTCTAGGATTCACTAATTTCTACCGCCAATTTATCCCCTCATTTGCTGAGATTGCTTTGCCCATCACTGAACTGTTAAAAACTGGCAAAAATGGGGGTAAACCATAACCAGGCGAACCCCTACGCTGGTCGTTAGAGTGCCAGACTGCTTTTGAGAACTTAAAAAGACTGTTCTCAAACACCCTCATCCTGAAGAGCAGTTTATCATTCAAGCTGATGCCAGTGATGTGGCTGAGGTGGCAGTCCTATTACAAAAAAAACCCGAAAGGAGAATTACAATCCTGCGCTTACACTTCGAAAAAACTCACTGACACAGAACGGAGATGGGGTATCTGGGAGAAAGAAGCTTTTGCAATCCAATGGGCTTTATTGACTTGGCGTCATTTTCTAGAGGGGAACAAGATGCCTTTTGAGGTTTGGACTGATCACAAGAACTTGGAAGCACTGAAAACTCCCCACAAACTCTCTCTCAAACAAGTTCACTGGGTGCAATATTTTAACCATTTTAACTTTACCCTGAAATATATACCGGGGGGGGGGGGAAATTGGCTAACGCCCTCTCTAGGTTACCTCAATATAAAAGCCAATGCAAAGAAATTATAAACCCTATTATACTACCATCACAAGTTATTTCTCAGATAAACCCTGGAAAACAACAACATGTGAGGTGACCTAATCCAAGTGACCTATTAATAGAGAAATTAAAACAAGAACTAAAAAATAATCAATGGTTCAAGGAGAATCAAACCATCTTGACCCATAGGGATGGATTGGCTTGGAAACGGCGGAAATTATATTTGCCTGAACTGCTCAGGCTCCAAGTGCTCCAGTGCAGCCACGATATTAAGCAAGCTGGTCACTTTGGTTATTTAAAAACATTACACTTAATTCGGAGGCAATTTTGGTGGCCAGGCTTAAAGAAAGATGTGGAGAACTATGTAAAAAGTTGTGCAGGCTGTGCTACCATGAAGAGGATCCCAGGAAAGCCTCCTGGGCTATTACAGCCCAGGAGAAGGGCGGGATATAAATACAATAAAAACTCAAACTCAAACTCAAAACAGCCTGTTGCAGATCATTCTCAACCATGGGAAGAGATCGCTATGGATTTTATTGTTGAATTACCGGAGAGTAGAGGAAATATGGTAATATGGACTGTGATTAATCTTTTTTCAAAGCAAGCTCACTTCATAGCATGCTCAGGCCTCCCCTCTGCCCAGAAACTAGCCAAATTGTTTCTCAAACATATTTACCGGTTACACGGTGCACCAAAATGGATAATTTCTGACAGGGGAGTTCAATTTACAGCCAGATTCTGGAGAGATTTCCTCAAACTGGTTGGTTCTACACGAGGACTGTCATCGGCTTTTCATCCCTCTACGAATGGAGTGGCTGAAAAAGCGAACGCAATGGTGGAGCAATATCTTAGATGCTATGTGGATTACCAGCAGACAAATTGAACTGATCTCCTCCCTTTCGCTGAAGTGGCTTATAACACTACTGTACACAGCAGCACCAGACTTATGCCATTTAAGATAGCCACTAGAAGGGATGTTATTCTGATGCCTGAATACCCCCAGGAACCCCCTACTTCTCAAACATTAGATCAGTGGGTGTCTGCTTGGAGGGGTGTTTGGAACAATACAAAGAAAGCTTTGACAAAAGCCTCAGAGGTTTACAAAAAGCAAGCTGATAAGAAAAGAGCGCCTCAGAGGTCGTTCCACGTGGGGGGGGGAGTTTATATTTCTACAAAGTATCTCAGACTTAAGTTATCTACCAAAAAATTGGGACTGAAATACCTGGGACCATTTCCCATAGTGCAGATTTTAAACCCGGTTACTGTAGAATTAAAACTCCCTCATCTTTTAGGAAAGATCCACCCAGTGTTTCACTATAGTTTGTTAAAGCCTTTTAGAGAGTTGACTCTGAGACCCCCTCCCAAGAAAGCACCTGGCCTGCTTGTGGTGGCTGGAGAGACTCATTACGAAGTAAAGCATATTCTTGATGCTAGATTATACAAGGGAAAATTGCAATATTTAGTGCAGTGGAAGGAATATCCGTAGTCAAAAGCCACCTGGGTGAAAAGTACTGATGTGAAAGCTGACAGACTGATACACAAATTCTATGATAAACACCCAAGTAAACCGAGAGGGGATTCTTATCCTTGTTTGATTTGCAGGATTTCTCTTTTAAGGGGAGCCAAATGTCAATGCTGTGACAAACCGAACTGAAGCCATTTTCATTTTGTCTTTGTTGCCACATATTTAGTTAGAAGAAGGGGGGGTGTAGTTTTCAGTTAGCCAAAACATTTCACATATATGGGAACCAAGATCATTGCTGATAACATTTTGGCGGGCTGGAGCAGCTGGGAGAAGTGCCCACATTTTCAAACAATTGGTGAATGTGATTTATGATAGCAATTTGGGGTGGAAAATGAAACTTGCAACTTTGTAACCAAGGGGAGGGGAATTTAGTCTTGGGTTCACCCTTGTATGTGCCG
Organism: Protobothrops mucrosquamatus; assembly: GCF_001527695.2. Lineage (NCBI taxonomy): Eukaryota > Metazoa > Chordata > Lepidosauria > Squamata > Viperidae > Protobothrops > Protobothrops mucrosquamatus. The sequence goes on along the minus strand of NW_015386515.1, from coordinate 467,972 downwards.
TTATATTGTAGCCAAATAAAAATGTTCTTTAAGGAAGAAATGCTTGCTTTGAAGTTCTTTTAAATGGTCTCATCTATCGGAACCATGACAACAGTCTTCTATGAATTGTTCAGTCCTATTTTAAAACTATTTAAATTAATGGTCATTACCACATCTCATGGGAGCAAATGGCATAGTTTAACAATATGTTGTATAACTAAATACTACATTTTTCAACCCTGAATCTCTTTTCACTTCAATGAGTAATCCAAACTTATGATATTGTAAGATAGTGGAAAATCAGCCATATTTTCTATCTCAAGGCAATTTAATATTCTCTTCATGCTTATTTTTACCCACTTCCACTTCAAAGTAAAAAATCCTAAATACTCCCCTCTAATCCTCTAAATATTTTGGTTGCTCTTTTTAAAAAAAATTCTTTACAATATTCTCTTTAAGGTATAATAACCAGAACCATACATAATGTTCATAGTATAATCTCACCATCTGTCATAATACCATAATTATATTGACATTTTTATATTTAATTCCCTTCCAACGAATCAGCATAGAATTTGTGCATTCTCTCTTTTTATAACAGTTGTATTGAGCCATCCACTATGATCCCATAGCTCCATTCATGAATAATTGATGCTAGCTCTAATTTATTTAACAGGATTTATATGCCGCCCTTCTCCCCATGGGACTCAGGGCGGCTCACAGCGTATTAAAACATCATACAAAAAATTTCCCCTACTAAAAACCAATTAAAACCCAAATATTGGTAGCTGTGGCTCTTTAAAATCGTTAAAAATTGTCCCTATTTAAAACTCACCCTAGGTCAGGCCCGCTTGTTGAAAANGCTTTAAAGGTGGTGACTAGCACCTTAAAGCGTACCCGGAAGGCCACTGGCAGCCAGTGCAGCTCGCGCAGCAGCGGTGTTACATGGGAGCGACGTGTCGCCCCCAGCACCGCCCGCGCGGCCGCATTCTGGACCAGCTGGAGCCTCCGGATGCTCCCCATGGGGAGCCCCATGTAAAGAGCGTTACAGTAGTCCAGGTAGTATGAGTCCTCAGCACTAAGGTTATGGTACATCACTTCTGAAAGTGTGAACACACACTTGACTTTGATAATCCAGCTCCATATTCTTCCTCAAATGCCAGGCTTCAAAACTGGAAGAATTGGTGCTGAGTCACTAAAGGTGGAATCAACAGGAAAGGGCCAACAAATTCCCAAGGTTTCAATGGCCTTAATGTACTTTGCCTTTTTTTTTTTTAAGGAAGAGGTTATCAGTTTCCACAATTTGGTATACTGTTTGAATATTTTGCTCAAATACACCTGGGCTGCTCTTTAATTGCTGTACACCTTTCTAACCTTAGACCAGCGGTTCTCCTTGCTCAGCAGATCTGCATAGAAGTACGCCATCTTCCACATTCCTTTGTAGGCAAAGCACCACATCAGTTCCCAGTAGCACATATGATGAAACTGCTTCCAAGCTTGTTGTGCTGAGCAGCCTTCTTCAAATTTCTTGATGGCCTGTCCAGGGAGGGAAAAGTCAAAAGGAAAGTTGTAAAAGGTTTAGCATTTTTACTGGCCAGGAGGAGACAGGGTTCATACAATACTGGAGGTAAGTTTCTTCTTGAATTCAAAAATCATAGCTTTCTTTTTAAAAATAAGCAATCACAAAGCAATGAGGGCTAGACATTTGTTAAAATAGATTTGAAAATTGGGATATTATGATAATTCAGAAATACAACAATACCCAGTGATTGTCTATGTGCCATTACTCTTAATTTAGAGTTGAAATAATCAGATGAAAATATCTCTTTGATGAACAGTAATTGAGATATGTAGGACACAAAATTAAAGGCTTTATTCTGAACTTCCTGTGTCACTACCTTCTTCATCTTCCATCTCAGCAAGTAGTGGGTCTGGGTATAGGAGGTGCTAAGACCACGATGGTCATCATGGAAGGCAGAAGCTTAAAACACTAATATATCAGACCTAAAAATAATTAGTAGGATGATTCAGGTATATTGTCAGATCTGCCATCTTCAGCTTAGTGCTTTGCTTGCATCTGCCATGAATTGTTAGGTAGATGGAGGGAAGAGGAAATAGGCAATTGGCATGCACAGGGTAGAGATGAGTCAAAGGGGTGGGGTGGGGTGGATTGATGGAATCCAGAGGTGTGAGAACCAGCCTGTTCCATTCTTCAAGGCCATAGAGCCTGGAACAGGAATGTGAATTGCACCAGTGGCACCAAACATCTGAGGGGTTCCCAAACACCTAAGTGGCATGCCATTGGATGAAGCCAAACTGGCCAAAGGGGGAGGGCTGGGGAAAAGCGGAAAGTCTGTAACTTTTTGCACAGGAAGCCTTAGTTCTAGCCTGCTTTAGCTGCAACCAGTAATCCTTAGTAAATGTATCACTTCAACCAAATGCAGTCGAGGGTCTTTCCTTCCTAGGGACTTAGCTGGGGCATGCCTGACACATACTCTCCATGATGGTGGAAGACATACTGGCTAGATTCCTGTTCTGATCATACTAAAGCACCTCACCTCATTGATGTTCCCTTTGATTTCCTCTATCCTCCCAGCAAAGAACAAGAAAATGGCACTCTGCAAAATTAAAGAAAAGGATACTCAGGTATGGGGAAACAGCTGTAAGCAATATGACAGAACCTATGTTGATCCACTCTATCCCTCCCACATTATCCATCCAAAGCCATCTTTACTGGGGTAAGAAACCATATCAAAGATGATAGCAAAAAAACTAGCTGGAGTCCCAGAGTCCTCATGGGGTGTATACCTCATAGTGGAGAAAGATAACCTCAGAAATTTCTATACTACTTTGGATAGATTAGTCCCACTTTTATCAGCTCCCCCCCCCCTCAGAACTTTCTGAAGCTGAGTTTTTACTGCATCAATCGGTGTTTAACCAAACTACCTGCTATATCAAATTAACAGATTTTGCTTTATTCTAAAGGAACGCCTTTTAAGCGCTGCTAGACAGAAGATAAGAGATAATGAAGCTCTAAATGTAAAGTGGCTGTTGGATCTTCAAAAAGCTCTCTTACATTAAAAAATGACATCATTTTCAAAAACAAAACCAAGAGTGAAGAAAACTGAAACATTCACGGCCTTTCAGAAATCTAAAGAAATCTAAGATACTGTCAGCTTTTGAGGCCCTTTACCATAAGAAAAATTTAAAAACCTGGAAACAAAGTGAAGCACCAAAAGAGAGAAATGTTATTTGATTATCTTTCGCAAAAGAAAATAAATATGAATCTAAATCTAAGTTTCCCTTTCAGCTCAAGGCTCAGGTTAAGAGTCCCAAACACCTCTCCACTGTAGTGCAGCCCACCCCTTCGGCCTCCTAGATGCAAAACGTAAACACATCATGCCTTCCCCCACATCTAGCTCTGTTGCAGCCCAAGCATTTCCTTACAGCTTCCAAGTAGGGAAAGAAAAATCTAACTGATCCTTCAGTTAGACACAAACACAGACACAAAGTGAGTGACCTCAAGGACATGCCAATCATTCCGATACCATTTTACCTGCGGATAGCGGGAGAGGTATGGCTTCAGTAGGGCCTCAGCCTCTGAGAAATCATCTTCACCAATCCCTGGGGACAACACAGAGAGATAAAGGTGCATAGCATGAATAAGAATAAGTTCATGTCTCCCAGAGAGACCTTAAAATATCCTATTAGAGACTGAAGATATTGTTATGTAAAATAAGTAAACCATACTTTATGGTTATCCCTGAAAATATTGCTTTCTTGGGTTGCTTGGGTTCCCAGTTGGGTTAGGTAGCCAATCCTGAAGATTTCTGCTATATTTCTGATCTACAAGTCCCTAAAATTGAAATGTTTCAGTCCCATTTCCTAGTTTTCTCTCAACCTCTTAAACAATCAGCCAGAGAAACAACACAGTTTGTCACTATTTGCACTGAAGCCCTCTTGTCATTAAACTTGAGGAAGGTAGCCCCCTTTTCTGAACTGATTAATAAACATTTATAAAAACTCATTTCATGAGTTTCTGAATTCCAATTATCTCAGTAAGTCTTAATGTGAATCATACTGGACAGGGCAATATAGTTATACTACTGTATATGTAAGAACAAAAGCCCACTTGCTTTCTTGCAGAAATCCATCTCACTATGACTGAAGGAGTGCCAAGCAGTCTTATACATATTAGGTTAGGCCAGCTTTCTTCTTCTTTTTAGTTCAACCATGACTATGCTGATGCCTTCCATTAGAACTTATTTTAGTTAATTGCAGAAAAAGGTGTATATATCCCCATTAATTGACCTTAATCAAAATAAGAAAGCCACCCCCCCCACCCAAAGCAGCATCTGTTGGGAGAAAGAGACCCAGTTCCTTGATCAATGCTTCTCTCCGGTGGAGGGACTCACCTACCTAAAATGAAGGTAAGGAAAGTGTAGTAGCAGAGAAGCAACATTGTACAAAGTAGAGCCCGCAGGTTGGGTGTGGTGGCTCCTTGATGTAGTTTTTGCAAACCATAATCCTGAATGGAAATTAGAAATAATATTCAGAAAACAGAGAATCCAGGGAAAGAAATATAGAGAAGAAATATTGTACCCATTTGCAGATAAATTCAGCAAAGGTGAGAAAAAAAAATTCCCCAGATACAGAAAAATATTCTGGATAGGCGCACTGGTTTTAGTGACCTTTATGGGATTTCAAATTGACCATATGGAGGAACCCGGCAATTAGTGCCCTCACCCCACTGCCAGAAGAGTGAAATGCATCTCTGAGTTCATACATAATACTAAGTTATAAAGTAGTCTGGCTTTGTTTTGGATTAGCATGGCATTCATATTCATCCAATTTAATTATGTTACAAATTACATCTTACTAGTGGTTCAATGAACCATGAATTTAAAACATCCAAGCTAAGTGTTACATATTACCATAACTATTGCTTCATTACTATCTCTAAAAATATTGCAATCATTTGAATTGTTTCAGCCCAGTTAGGTTAACTGTTTTTAATCTATTGCTGTGTTCTCTTGATCATGATGGTAGGAATACTGGAAATTATCATCTAATGCAGGGGTGTCAAACTGCCGGCCCATGGGCTGGTTGCATCATGCAGAGGCCGCACCCACCCCAACTCTGGTAATGCAAAAAAAAGTCATGATACGTCGCGACACGTCACGTGACGTGGTGAGTTTGACACCTGTGAACTAATGTATTGGGAAGACACCACACCAGGGAAACCCAGAGAAGTCAGTTTTTGAAGGATTTAACTACTGATCTAAGTGTACCAGTGTCCTCTCACAAAACAGTTATACATCACCATATACATTCTGCAAGCCCAAATAATGCATCCATAGCCTTCAAACTGGCACTTGTACCTTGTCCCCTGAAAACCCAGCAAATTCCAGAAGTCTCAAAATCCGGGGTGGAAAGAGAGAGAGAGTCTGTGGAAGACACACAACATAAAAGATAACAGAGGCAGGACTATGTAAGGACTATATCCTCTTCCCAAATCTTCTATTTCCTTTAAAGTGGAAGAGCTTTTTTCAATAGGATCAACTCTGAACCATTTGTTGACATTGTCTACTACAAAGCCCTCCACATCCTCTTCCCCACAGTTTTCTTCCACTGGCATCGTCTTTTCCCAGGAGGGGATTCCGGCTTGCTTCTCAATAGTAAGCACCCATGCTGTATTACTTCAGACTTTTGTGCCGTATTACTCAGAGCCTATACAAATAAATGCTTCTCCACAGCAACATTTGATTCTACAAAAAAAAGCTCTGTCTAAAGAAAAGTAGAATCATAAGGAAACTTTCTAGCTTATCTTTACCCTTCTCATAATACTTTTTCTTCTAACAGAGTGACATTTCAACATATGTCTCTCCAATTACTTCCCTAGTAACAGTCTGAATTATGGGAAGGTCTGAACTGCTGATCACATTCTGAGCACTGGACCCAAATCCAGTGGTGGGATTCAGCCCGTTCTCACCACTTTGGCAGAACCGGTAGCTAATTTTTTGTTGCCCAGGCCCAGAATGGACTTCCGGAAGTGGCATCCACACAGAGAAACGGTTGTTCACATATTTGAATCCCACCACTGCTCAAATCATTCTATAAATGAAAAAGATTGCATCTGGAAATGCACTAGCTGATCCCAAATAAACATAAGAAGAATGTGTTAGAAGTAAAATTGGGATTAGAGGCATTTTAATTTATTCTGAACCCAGAACAATCATTGCATTCCAGAAGTTTTGCTATGCTTCAAATCAAAATGCATGTTTGTTTCGGACACAGACTACTTGAAAACAGCTGTTTGATGCATGCAATGGTTTATGCACAGTGTGTTTTGCACATGCAAACTAGGGATGTATACAATAGTCAGAGTAGAGATGCTGTAGATAAAGTTAGATCCTTGGCTTAATGGCACTCCTTCAACTGTAGATTACGCGGGTAACATTTTACTTTTCTTCTACTGACCATCCACAATGTTTCATTTTTTACAGCTCTTATATTCCTGATGTATTAGAGCAAAAAAGGCAAACTAAAAATTCCATATTCTGGTAAGGAAGAAAAGTTATGGAATGTGAGCAATTCCATATTTTAAATTCATTTATTCATAGCATCATATTGGCCTCAGAAATATAATAGAGCTTGCTTTTGCTACCAAATACATTTACTTGGAAATAAACACCATTTTATTGTAGTAGAGTTATAAAATGAACATTTCTAACCATATATACCTCTCCTTCACTGAATAATAATAATAATAATAATAATAGAAATAGAAATAGAAATAGAAATAGAAATAGAAATAGAAATAGAAATAGAAATAGAAATAGAAATAGAAATAGAAATAGAAATAGAAATAGAAATAGAAATAGAAATAGAAATAGAAAGACTGTGGCAAAAACAAGCAAGGGTAGTACCAATAGTAATAGGCGCCTTAAATGCAATCCCAAAACAACTTGAGCACCACTTGAACACCATTGGCATTGACAAATTCGCCATTAGTCAATTGCAAAAGGCGGCCTTACTAGGAACTGCTTTCATCCTGCGACGATATCTGTAATACCATCAAACATCCACATCTGCCTATCCCAGGTCCTTGGTAAGGACTCGATAGGTAGACAAAATGCCAAATCCAGTC
>NW_015386515.1:459738-460828 GCF_001527695.2 Protobothrops mucrosquamatus | reverse complement strand
TTGAACACCATTGGCATTGACAAATTCGCCATTAGTCAATTGCAAAAGGCGGCCTTACTAGGAACTGCTTTCATCCTGCGACGATATCTGTAATACCATCAAACATCCACATCTGCCTATCCCAGGTCCTTGGTAAGGACTCGATAGGTAGACAAAATGCCAAATCCAGTCTGAACATCTGGCTGACTGTGCGATGATCAATAATAATAATACTTGATCAGGTGTTGTACAAAATCACATTGTATTAAACTGTATGCAAAGTGTGTTGTGTCCTGAGCCTGCAAGAGGCAGGCTCGGGATGTTGCAAGAGTCCCGGGCATTTGCAGAAGCTGCCCGGGACCAGACTGAGCGGCGCCGGCCTTGTGCGCATGCGCAAGGCGGGAAAAGCCCGCCTCATGATTGGTTGAACTTGCCCGGGGATCAGAAGGTATAAATAGAGGCCTGCGTGCCTCTGCTCGGGTTGTTCGTAGATTGTAAGCAGAGAATAAAGACTTGTTAGAAATGCTTCGTCTCAAGCGCCATTATTCTCCGGACTTAACACTGGCGACAAAGGTGGGATTCAGTCTCTACAGCTAGGAAAAGCTAGAAGACTCACCCAAAGAAGTCCGGAAGAGAAATGGCGTGGAAGTCAGTGTTATCCTGCCAGTACGAAATCGCTGGAGGGTGCGTGTGGCTGAAGAAGAAGAAACCTGATCTTCGATCATGGCGAAAGTTGGGCGTTTAGCGGAGTTCGACGTCTCTCACCCCGAGAGGTGGGAATCTTATGTGGCAAGAGTCGAGACGTATTTCCGCATAAACCAGATTCGAGAGGAAGGCTTAAAGGCTGCCACATTGTTGTGCGTTTGTGGGCAAGACGCCTTTGAGATCGCCGAGAGCTTAATCGCCCCAGATTCGCTGGAAACGGTATCATACTCCGACCTGAAGAAAACTTTAAAGGAACACTTCCAGCCCAAGCAATCTGTCATGGCTTGGAGGCACACATTTCAACAGAGAGATCAGCGAGTTGGAGAATCAGCAAAAGATTACGTTGCGGCCTTGAGAAGAGCAGCTAAACCGTGCGACTTCAAGGACTTAGAGGAAAGACTGCGCG
>NW_015386515.1:392229-457278 GCF_001527695.2 Protobothrops mucrosquamatus | reverse complement strand
GATCCGCCACGCTGCTTCGGCTCCCTTCCATCCTTCCACCAACGGTCTGGCTGAACGGATGGTCCGCGTCGCCAAGGACGCCCTCAAGAAGCTGACTTACGGCAACTGGCATCACAGGTTGGCTGACTTTCTTTTGGCACACCGTACTACTCCGTGCACTGCCACGGGTAAGTGCCCGGCCGAACTCCGCTGGGGTCGTTGGCTTGTGACTAAATTGGACAGGCTGCATCCGGAACGTGTAGCTGCACAGGTGTCTCAGCCACACCCACCACGGGTCCTACGTGAAGGTGATCCTGTCTGGGCCAGGAATTACGGGCCTGGCCACCTCTGGGTACCGGCTGTGGTCTGCAAAATCTCGGGGCCTCTGTCCTACGAGGTGTCCCTGACAGACGGCCGCGTGCTTCGCCGCCACATTGATCAATTACGTGTGAGGCGGGACTCGCCTATGGTTCCTTCTCAGTCTCCTCTAGGGGGGGAGGAGGAATGGGCAATGCATTCTGGGATTCAAAATCAACAGCCTACAATGGCTGTGGGGAGTGAAGCGGGTACTCAACACCCAATCTCCACAGGTGCTTCAGGTAGCAGTTCTTGGGAAAGGGAGTACACAGACACCCCCACACACACTCCAGCCTGGGAGTCCCACCGGTGGCAGACTAATTATCCACCCCTAACAAGCAATACTCCAGACACGGAGAATACCTGGGAGCATACTCACAACTCACAACAGCAAAAGGGGAACACGTCCCTTGCTGAAAGGGCTCAGAGAAGGATGTCCTCACGCATCAGGGCTAACAGGGAGGCATCCCTAGTCCCTAGCACTACAGAAACGAGCCAGGAAACCCGCACTCCATCAGGAAACACGGGAATGAACTCAGAGGGGTTAGACAACTCCATAGAGGGTAGGTCAACCAGGTTTAGCGACCAACAGGGCCCTGATTGCTCAAATACAGGAGACGGGCTGGGAAGTCAAACTGAAGTCACTAGTCATTCACAGGGCACTTCACCTAGTGCAAGCAGCAACGGGGATAACAATACAAACTCTCCAGGTCTGAGAAGGTCGCTCAGGGTAAGAGGCCCTCCCAAATACCTAGCCGATTACGTAAGGTGAGCAGGTACATAGCAATAGCTGACCTAAAAGTACTGGCTGGTTGTCTTTAAGAAAACAAGGTCGGGGGCCACTGGATCTGGTTCAAAGGAACAGTCCCACACCTTATACATTGTGTAACATTAACTCATCATTAATTATATTACCATCAATAGGATGGCGTCCATGTGGGCGCAATCTTATTTCATCCAGGGGGAAGGGGTGTTGTGTCCTGAGCCTGCAAGAGGCAGGCTCGGGACGTTGCAAGCTGCCCGGGACCAGACTGAGCGGCGCCGGCCTTGTGCGCATGCGCAAGGCGGGAAAAGCCCGCCTCATGATTGGTTGAACTTGCCCAGGGATCAGAAGGTATAAATAGAGGCCTGCATGCCTCTGCTCGGGTTGTTCGTAGATTGTAAGCAGAGAATAAAGACTTGTTAGAAATGCTTCGTCTCAAGCGCCATTATTCTCCGGACTTAACAAAGTGCATATCAAATTGGCCCAAATTCTGCCTCTATGTTGCTCTCTATAAAAATAGTATAAGATGGGGAGGTGGGTAAAACAAGAAATGAAGCCAGAAGAGTCTTCCCTAAATCACAGCCCGGTGTTCCCTGGGCAAAGGAAAGAAGGCTCATAAAGACCCCTGCTTGAGTTGTGTCCACATCCACACAGAATATAATGCAGCCCCTGCAGCTGACTTCTTGGTGCCTTTGGGGGGGAAAGTTGCTGGGCAAGGTTTAGCTTTCTGCTTAGCATTTGGAGTATCAGTCTTGTGGAAGGCTACATTTAGTCTTTCATGAGTATATTTCTCTGACAGAAGAAGCAAAAGAAGAAAAGTACAGCAGCAGCAACTATGCAAGACAGGCCCAGTCTTTCTGAAAACCACAGCATGGCTATGGAGACCCATAATCCAGCAGCCAGACTGAAGTGGGAATCCTGCAATGAACCAGCAAAACTTTGAGATCAATCAAAATAGAGCAGGAAGGGACCTTGGAGGTCTTCTAGTCCAACCCCCTGCTCAAGCAGGAAACCCTATACCATTTCAGACAGGTGGTTGCCAGTCTTTTCTTAAAAACCTCCAGTGATGAAGCACCCACAATTTCTGAAGGCAAGCTGTTCCACTGGTTAATTGTCCTCACTGTTAGGAAGTTTCTCCTTAATTCCAGATTGCTTCTCTCCTTGAGTAGTTTCCATCCATTGTTTCTTGTCTTGACTTCTGATGCTTTGGAAAATAAGTTGACCCCCTCTTCTTTATGGCAGCCCCTGAAATACTGGAATACTGCTATCATGTCACTGAAGTCCTTCTTTTCTCTAGACTGGCCATACCCTATTCCTGCAACCGTTCTTCATATGTTTTTGTATCCAGGCCCTTAATCATCTTAGTTGCTCTTCTTTGTACTTTTTCCAAAGTCTCAATATCTTTTCTGTAATGTGGTGATCAAAATTGGATGCAGTATTCCAGGTTTGGTCTTAATAAGGATTTATAAAATGGTACTAATGCTTCACATGATTTTGATTTTGTGCCTCTGTTTATACAAACAAGGATTGTATTAGCTTTTTTGGCTGCTGCTGCACACTGCTGGCTCATGTTTAAGTGATTGTCCACTAAGACACCAAGGTCCCTCTCACAGTTACTATTTTTGAGCCAGTTTTCACCTAATCTGTACTTGTACCTTTGGTTTATCCTACCTGGGTGTAAAACCTTGCTTTTCTCCTCATTAAATTTCATGTTGTTGGATAGGGCCCATTGTTCAAATCTGTCAAGATTTTTTTGGATCCTGAGCTTGTATTCTGTGGTGTTGGCTATTCTTGTCAGCTTAGTGTCATCTGCAAATTTGATGAGTTCCCCTTCTATCCCCTTATCTAAGTCATTTATGAAGATATTGAAGAGTACTGGACCTAAGACGGAGCCTTGTGGTACCCCACTGCTTACATCCCTCCATGTAGATGTAGTACCATTAAAGATTACTCACTGAGTATGGTTTGTCAGTCTTTCTGAAAACCACAGCATGGCTATGGAGACCCATAGACCATCACTGGTCTATTAATTTAGTCACTTTGTCAAAGAATAAAATAACATTGGTTTGGCATGATCTATTTTTAACAAACCCATGCTGGCTACTAGTTATAACTTTACAGTATTTGTTTCTAGATCTGTTTTTTTATTATTATTATTTTCCACTTTCTTCCCAGGTATTGATGTTACGCTGATTGGTCTATAGTTTCCTGGGTTTGTTTGTTTTTTCCTTTTTTGCAGATGGGAACCACATCAGTTCTTTTCCAGTCTTCAGGTAATTCTCCAATGCTCCAAGAACTTTGAAAGATATGTTTCAATGGTGCTGAAATCACATCTGCCAATTCTTCAGAATTCTGGGATGTAGTCTGTCAGTACCCGGTGATTTGAATCCATCTAGAGCTGACAGATGTTCTCTTACCTTATTTTTGCATCTTTTAATTTAAGATATGGTACAATGGTTCTGAGATAACATCTGCCAGCTCCTTCAGAACTCTGGGATGTAATCCCTCCTTCATGCAACCTCTGACATCTCTTCTTTATGCAAGCTAGAATGTCACCTTGCCTTCTATTGCAACAGATGGGAAAACACCAATTTCATGCCAAACACCTTGAACCAGCTTCAGAAAGGGTTCTGTTGTAAGGATATGCCTTCAGCAAATAAGGAGGGAGAGGAACATCTTCACACCATGGTAAGCAGCTTGTGTGTGTGAACCCTTAAGGTACTCTGCCTCATCTAGATAGCTAAAACAGAGAGTTTTTGCTAAAGCAGTGGTTCTCAACCTTTTTAATGCCGCGACCCCAACCGGTCGTAAGTCGAGGACTAAACCGGTTGTAAGTCGAGCACTAAACCAGTCGTAAGTCGAGGACTAAACCGGTCGTAAGTCGAGGACTACCCAACCGGTCGTAAGTCAAGGACTTTCCCTGCCCGGGAGCGCCGCGCATGCGTAGTTCCGCCCCCTGCGCCGGCCGAGGCGTAGCTGGCAAGCGGCAGAGACAAAGCAGGCCAACCACCAGCTGGCCCAGCCCAAGGGAGGTAAGGCACCCGCCGGAAAAGGGGAAAAAATGGCGGACAGCCTTGCTTGGCGACCCCCGTGAAATGGTCGATCGACCCCAAATGGGGTCCCGACCCACAGGTTGAGAACCACTGTGCTAAAAGATTATCTAAACTTTAGAAGCTGGTTGTATGACAAAGAGAAAAGGACATCAAAGGCACTTTTCTAATCGAATTGCCCTAATTGTGGTCTGTTGTCATTTTAAACCGTAAAGGAAAAGGACTGAGAATTGTTCTCTGAATGCTTACTATTGGACACAGATGAACTGAAAATAGGAACAGCAAGAATGGCATGAATAATAAGAATATGAATGGAGCATAAAGTTTTGATTTTATGTTTCATCATTAACAGTGACAACCCTTCAGAAATGAAGGGCAGCTTATGCTAAAATAAACTATTAGATAAAAATATAATAATAAATATTTGCTAGCATCTTTGGCATCCTTCAATCTCGAGAGACTATGGTATCGTGCTCTGGAAAGAGGTCCTAAGGTAGCATCTGGTGTGACTAAAAAGGCCAATTCGAGAATGGCAGTCCCTTCCACACTGAGGGCAGATACAATCTGTCCCCTGTCCAGCCCCCAGATTTCGCTGATTCCGGGACTGCCTCTTTGCCTCAGCCTGCCGCACAAGTGTCTCTTTGAATTGGAGAAGGCCATGCTGCATCTTTAGCCTCCAGGCTGAACGATCAGAGGTCAAGGATTCCCAGCTGTTAATGTCCATTGCCAAGGCCTTTAGGTCCCTCTTGCAGATATCCTTATATCACAGCTCAGGTCTCCCTCTGGGGCGCTTTCCCTGCACTAGTTCTCCATACAGGAGATCTTTCGGAATTCAACCATCAGCCATTCTCACGACATGCCCAGGCCAGCGTAGACATTGCATTTGCTAGCATATCCTTGAGAAATCACATTCCTATTATCATAAACCCTGTAAACCAGCTTAGGCTGGTCATATAAGATCAAGTTGTTGGACAAGCTAGTGAAATTAAATGTCAGAGTTCATCAAAAGAATTTACTGCAAAATACTATAAAAATGTTAAATTTTATGCAATTCAGCTAATAAGAGACTAGTAACAAAGTTGCCCAGGCCTAGCTGCCAATTATGTAACTGATTAAATGGCTTATTTGAATGAATATATGAACTCCATTCCCTATAATTCCTTATTGCCACAAAGAAGAGGGGGGTCAACCTATTCTCCAAAACACCTGAAGGCAGGACAAAAAGTAACAGATGGACACTAATCAAGGAAAGACCCATCCTAGAACTAAGGAGAAATTTCCTGACAGTGAGAACAATTAATCAGTGGAATAGCTTGCCACTATAAGCTGTGGGAGCTCCATCGCTGGAAGTTTTTAAGAAAAGATTGGACTGCCATTTGTCTAAAATGATGCAGGCTCTACTGTTTGAACAGGGAGCTGGACGAAGACTTCCAAGGTTGCTTCCAACTCTGTTATTCTGTTATTTTGTTAATATTCACCATTTATCCTGCATTTTAGACTTTATTACCCAAATAAATGTTATGGTGACATCAGAAGCTACAAGGTGGACTTCAAATGTAACTATCCCGTACTCTCTTGATCCCCTTTCTCTCATTCTCTTCTTTAATGTAGTTTCTAGTCATTTTGCCTCAACCTATATTCTCTCCGAATCCTCTTCAACTCTATTTCTCTACTGCTTGTTGTTTCCTGTTTTTACAGGCAGTCACTGCTTTTTAGCTGCTCCATACACCCCTCTTCCCCTTCTAAAATCAACCTTTTCCTGATCCCAACTACTATGAGTTTGCTATACCAGCACTATCATGACACCATTTCAATGTTGTCTCAGACCCTACTTCTGCTTCTCATGTCTTACAGCATTATTTCTCTAATTACCCTTCTTTCAACTTCCTCTTTCTGTTCTCTTTGCCTATAGGCACAGGGGTGTGTCCAGTGCAAGTCAGCATCATATCATGTGCATCATGATGTCATTGTACAAATCATGCATACACGTAATATCATATGCCCCCTTCTCCCCTTGCTTATGGATTCCTCTTCCCCATTCTTGGAATAGTTCCTTGTTGGGCACAATTTTCTCTTCACATAATATGTGTTATTTAGTGACCAACTAAATAATTTGTGAGCCACACTATTCTTGGTCAATCAATCTAAAGGCCTTGGTTTTCTGTATTGGTAGGCTAGCTGCTCTCCCTCCATACAAATCCATCATATCAAAATTTTGGAAGTGACCATGGTCAGCATAGATATTATGCTTGTAGAAAAAGGAGTATTTCTAATACCTTTTCACCACTCATTTCTGATATCACATCCCAAATTTTAAAACAGACAGAAAACAAGGAATGAATTTAGCATATGATCAGTGTACCTAAGCCATGACAAAAGATCTGAGATTTGGATTGGCAAGAGCCTCAATGGAGTGGGATTTTGGCCAATGTAGATCCACCAAATGCAATTTTCCATCATTCCAGAAATCCTTTTAGGTATATCAACAACTAAGAGCTATACACTTTCAAAACTAAAAAGCACAAGGCAAAAAGTTTATTGAATCATGGGAAAAGAATTAAAAAGTGCAGGAATTAAACTACAATAAGAAAGGTTAAAAACAGGCAACCCAATCAACTGTAGTAAATGGCTACTGTACATTATAGTATGCAATACTGTAAAGATTCTTCAGTACATCATATGTACTGAGCTCAAGAGCATAGTCCACCAATGTCAACTCAAGAACTATTGTCATTCTTATAGAGAGCCTGATGATGCCTAACATTTTCATACAATGCATAATTTTATGAACTTCTATCACATCCTACTTTTTTTCAGTTAAGATACCCCATGAAATGTAACCTTTACTCATAGGAGAATTTTTTCAGTCCTTTGAGGTTTTCTTCCTGCCAGCCCTGTTGGCTAAGGCTCTCTGATATATGATAGCACAGATAAAGACCTTCTGTGAAAAAGAAATTAGAACCAATTATCCCAGACACAGGAATGAAGAAAGGGGAAATAAGGGTGCTGATCTTCAAAGTTTGCAAACAGTTTTAGCTGGCAATATATTATAATAACCACAATAAGTGTTGTTCTCTCCCCATATCTTTCTCAACCTGTACATTTGCAACTATAGAACAGCCTCATAATGCCCAAGTGAAAACTAAAGAAATTAATGGATTGTCTCTTGGAGTTCAGTTTCTGTTATAAACATCACTTTCTATGCCCCTTAAGAAGCTGTGGAAGCATACTCAACTCACCAAATTGAAGGCACCAGTGCCAAGAGCAATCCCCCCCTCCAGATGGATACGAACAGAGTTTGTAGGCAAGGAACTAGGTTGGATGAAAGCGTTCAGGTCTCTGTGAAAATAAAAAAAGATTATTCCATTGCCAACTTATCTGCCTGAAACTAAAAAGCAAAACCCAAGAATTCTATTTCATGGACCTTTTTCACTCTAAACCTGGGTTTTGGTCACACAGAGAATTCAATTCATACCCTAAGACAGGGCTTTTCAACCAGTGGTACGGGTACCACCTGTGGTACATTGGCACCTGGCAGGTGGTACGCGACCATCCTAGAAAAGTAGCAGGGGAGGGGAATGAACTGAACTGCTGGCAGCACTGCACAAGCCTGAGCGAGAGATGGCTGGAGCTGCAGGGCTGCCAGAGCTCAGCGGAAGCACCAGGATCAGTGCCGCTTTCCAGTTGATTGGCGCTTCTTCGGGGCTGTCAGGGCTCAGCGGAAGTGCCAGGATCAGCACCAGGCTCCAGCTGGAGCTCGGTGCTGATTCTGACGCTTCTGCTGAGCCCTGAAGAAGCACCAATCAGCTGGAATGTTGCAGCCTCTCCAGGGTCTTGTGATTTACATTCAGATGCTTGGCAACTGATTCATATTTAAGATGGTCACAATGTCCCAAGGTCATGTGAAGTGACCAAAACCTGCTGCAACCACCCAGCAGACGGGAGGAATAAAAACCAAACACCCCCCCACCCCACCCCCACTGCCAATCCTCAACAGAAATGCTCACAACAATGAAACCTCGGACAGGAGGAAGAGCGCCGCCGGGCGGGCAGGCAGGTGTCTTGCTCGGCTGTGCCTTGGGGGGCACTTTTTTCAGTGCCATTGTAACTTCGAACAGTCACTAATCGAACTGTTGTAAGTCGAGGACTACCTGTACTTTATCATTTTTTTCCTTTTTGGGGGGGGTCATCAAGTTTTTGACACCTTGCTAGGCGACTGGTGGTACTTGGATATTGCCATATCCTAAAAGTGGTACAATGGGTGAAAAGATTGAAAAGCCCTACCCTAAGACACTCTACTGATATCCAAATTTCAACTTCTAATCCAGAACAGGATAATGCTTGTCAGGAAGATAAACAAATATAGATCAATAAAGATGGAATTGATATCTACCAGTATACCAGCTTTTCAATTACATAAATGAATTCTAATTACTTTGCACTGTTTGCATGAAATTGAAAAATACATATATGCCATAGACCCAAAAGATAATGCAAGGGATAGTAGCTTAGATTTTTTTTTTTTGTATTACTGCATCTCTGTTCATTTTAGAAAGAATCATTAAAGTCCAAAAAAACCCTTTTTAGTCAGTTTATATATTTTATAGAAGGAAGTAGACATTAAAATAATAAAAAATAATTTGGAAAAATATCCAAAGGTGATTGCTTAAAAATCTGGCCATGTTAATTTTAAAGTTATATATAGTTTTTCACTCTGGAAATCAGCGGGTAGCATCTAGTGTGCTGCAGGAGCCACATCCCTATTCTTCTATGAAATTCATTGAGTAATTTTGGACTCATTGACCTGACACCATTAGGATAAAATGGCCCAGGGAGAATCAAAGCCACCATTTCGAATTCAACAGAAAAAAAGCAAGATCTAAAGAAAAACTAGAAATAAATACATATGAATTGATTTAGCAATGTGTGGGCCTGTGACTAAAGTGTCATGCTTTATGTCAGCAGTTCGGTGGTTCCCCTTGATTCTGCCCACTTTGTATGGAACCATCCCCCCCTAGTCTGGTTCCTCTTCATCTGCCCCTCAATCCCCTTTTGGCTAGGATGGGGATTGGATAAAAGAATGCCCACAGCCTTTTCCCCTCTTGAGTAAGCAGTTATTCCATCAACATGCAAGAACAAGCACATAACATTAACTAAGTTGTTCCTGATTATAGAAACACTATGGAAAACACAGCTGAAAAACTCAGTTCTTTGGGTTGCTGATTGTTCTTGTTTCTTTGTTGTTCACTGTGCAGTTGACCAGTTGATGTAAATGCGCTAGCCAACAGCTAAGAGATATAAAAACAATGCTGCCATCTAGTGGTTCAATAGTCCAATGGTGCATTGGAGGATCAAAAGGTAGCAAAATACTGAAACTGACTTAACTCATTCTAGATTTAAGGCATGTAATTAAAAGGATTCAACTCTTGTACTTTTGTAGCCTATCATGTGAGAAATTCCTTGGCAGTTGATGCTCCCAGGGAGTTCTGGCTCATTTCTTCTCGTCTTATTTTCTTAAAGTACTTTACAACTTCCTCATTGATTTCCAGAGCTACGCCTCTTTCACAAACTCCAGCTATTCAAAAACATAACATCCAGAGATTGCATCATGGTCACTTTCCTCCAGATAACCATCAGAGGAAAGCCAAGAATGACTACATAAACAATATAACTCTTTCTTGCCACCTAGTGGTTGAAAGGTTGTGTAGTCAATCCATAATTTAAAACAAATCAGATGTTGATGGAAAAGAAAAAAGGAAACAGGTGTAACATACAAATGAATTAGGGTATTGTACATTATAAGAGGCTTTTAATATGAAGGATTATGTTGGATGCAGCTGGAATTATAGTTGAGGGGCTACCAATTTTTGCCATTGGAATGTTGTGCCTTAACATGTATAGACAGCAGCAGAGCATGGATCCCTTCTGGATGCATTGTAAGGGTACACTGTGAAGGCACCAAAAGATTGATAGAAGCATGATTGTACTTCTGCTTTAGGATGGGACACATCTTTGTGGCTGCAGCCTATGTCTCATCAATCTACAGAATTTAAATGGAGGGTAAAATTTAAACATTGCAATGCTTCCTCTTACAGAGCTGTCTTGTGCCTTCGGTCACTACCTAAATATGCCTGTCTATGACAAGTGGACCAAAGACTTTCCCATTCCAACATGCGGCACGAGGAGCTGGCTTCTCTTTTTCTCAAACTCCTCACTAATGCTCTTTCTCATTCCTACTGTGACTAAACCCCCTTTATTTAGCCAGACCTGCCTTCCCAACTCACCTGTAGATGAGGTAGCTGCTACGCACCTTGATTCCTCCTTTTATGAAATTCACCATGTTTTCATCCTGTAAGAAGCAAAAAATCTCCATGAATAAAACAACCTCAGTTTCTGGTATGATGTATCTAGGCCAGACATGTCAAACACAAGGCCTGGGGGCCAGATGCGGCCCGCGACGTGGTTTCATGTGGCCCGCAAAGCCATCCTGGAAACAGTGAGGGAACGGCCCCCGCTGCCTTGGCCCTAGCCCAGGCCAGTCGGGAGACAATGTACAATTTTGTGGTGGCCATCTATGCTGAAATGCATTCAGTTTTAGCTCCACAAGGCCATCTGGAAACAGCAAAGGACCGGCCCCTGCCGCATTGGCCTCGCCCCCTGGGTGCACACTGGGAAGGTGTCACCCTTTGTGAAGAATGAAGAAATGCACCATCGCCTGGAAGTGGCCAGCAAATGGCCCTCGCCTACTTCACATATCCGGCTTGATGGGCTCCGGGGGAGGGGTTTCGGCAGGCTCTTCCAGTGGACCATGCCTTAGCACTTGCCCTGGTCCCACCCCCTTCTGCCAGAGACCTTCAGATCTGTCCCACTCCTGCCCAGGCCTCCACAGGCACCCTTGACACAAACGATGTAGAGCTGGCCATGCCCACCCAGTAGGCCGTGCCCACCCTGGCCCCCCGAGGACAACCACAATGCTGATGCGGCCCTCAATGAAATTGAGTTTGACACCCCTGATCTAGGCAATGCCACTCCTAGGTACATAGCACTCCATCAAAGGCGTTCATCACACCTGGCCACCAACAGGATGACTGCTGAAGTGTTAAGGCTTTATCCCCCAGCTTGTTTTCAACAAAAGAAATTAATCTCAAAATAAGTGGGGAAAACTAATCTCTAGACAGTTATCTATATCTGATCCCCTTGCCCGATTTCTTTCATAGAACAGTATCTCTCAAGCATTTTGCATTCAGGTTCTGTTTTCCACCAAGCAAGCTAATACAGTGCTTGTACATAGCTACAAGCTGTGTGTATATCAAAATCTTGCTGATTTTGACATACACACAGGGATATCACTGAGCCACAGCCTTCAAGTGAACAGGGGCACTATCCTAACACTGAAATTACAAGGACTACAAGGAAAATTGGAAAATTAAAAGAGCAGCAGTTATGAAAAAAGAGGGACTGCTTTTGCTGCACTTGTCCATAGTTAGCAAAGATATTTTAAACTCTCCAGAGAGCCAGTCTGTGTAATGGTGAAGGTACTGGCCTAGAAACCAAGAAACTGTGAGTTTTAGTTCTTCTTAGACATGAAAGTCAGCTGGGTGACTTTGGGACCAATAACTGTCTCTCAGCCCAACCTACCTCACATGTTTGTTGTTGTGGGGGAAAAGAGGAGAAAGGAGTATTATGTAAGTTCCACATCTCGAGTTACTTATAAAATAATAAAAGTAAACTAAAATTCTGATAAATAAACAAACTCAATGCACAAGCTGTAATACAGGAAAAAAAACGCTGAAATATATTTCTTGGATTCTACCTTCTAGAATCTTTCTTGCACCTCCCTCTTGTAGAATTTTCTCTCAGAATTGGGAAATACTGTAATAATGGGATAGAATTTCCTATTAAGTTTGAAGGAAGAAGAATTTTCTTACCTGGAGGAAGGTGAGGGCTGCCCGGTGCAATAAGCATTCTGCATAGCATACTTCAGCATGCAGTTCCTCTGTAACAGGGAAACGTGGATTTAGGGAGGGGTGTGCAATATTTCTAATATTGTCTCTATCATTCATCCTTTACATATGCACATTCACCTGAAAGCCATACTAAAATGAGTAGCCCCAAAAGGAAACACCATAATCTCTTAATAAAAGACATAATAAAGCATTTAGGATATTAAGTATATTGTTTTTACATCCTACTGCAATCGAGGAGATAGGAAGCATATAAATGTAATAAATAAATAAATAAATAGTTGAGATGTAATGTCTTGCTTAACAACCATGGTGATTCGCTTAACCACAGAAGCAGAAGTGAGTCTGGCACAGTCATGTGATTTTTCGCTTAGCGATTGCAGCTAAGCAGACGGAAGTTGTGGTTTGGGTGGTCTTTGCTCACCTTGGAATTGTGCATCAGAGAGGATCTTGCCATAGTGACTCACATTTTTGTTATGTCCTACTTGAACTACTGCCACAATATGCTCTCAGAAGCTTCAACTGTCCAAAGTGCAACGACCTGTGTGTTAGTCAGCTGGAGCACATTACAGGTAGTCCACACTTATGGGGCCATAAATTGGGACCAGAAACTTTGTTGCTAAGTGTTGTAACACATATGGGTTATTCAGTGGAAAGAGGCAGAAGTCCCAAGTAAGGAATTCAGGGGAGCATGAGGGAGGTAAGCAGGTGCCATAGGGGGTGGGGGACTGCCAAGGGCAGCCTGCTAGGGAGCACAGGCAGGTTGGCATGGGATCCAGGAAGGCCAGCAAAAGGGCTGCAGGCAGATCAAAAGAGGCCTTGGGTGGGCTGGCAGAGATCGCAAGAAAATAAAACGGGGTGGTTGGGGGTGCTGCAGGTGGACAAGCACTGCAAAGGGTGAGAGGGCCAGGAGTGCCACACAGAGGTTCCCCAGGAGAATTCCACAATCAACTCCCTAATGGGCTTCTCAGGAGAAAAACAGCAGGAGCGACTTATTGGGATGACTTCCCTGCAAAGTTGCCCATTGACTTTGCTTGTGGGAAGCCAACAGGGAAGATCACCTGATGTGATTCTCTGTGACACTGTAAACAGGAGCTGGACACCCGAGTATTATAAGTTATCTAAAACACCAGATCTAGAGAGAGCCTTTTACAGAGATGGTGGACAATATATTTCTTGCAATTAGATGTTGACATCCTCCCACATTTAGGAAACTATCCCTCTCTCATCAGCTACTTAAAGGAATCAAGACAAACATCCAGTCCACACATGGCAGAAGATACCCTAAAGAGCATCCATTTCCTTGGAGGACACAAGAATCCCAGGTAATGCAGTAAGACAGAGCACCATTCACTAGATCCTGCTTATCTGGAATCAAGCAAGACCTGAATGGATTTGTGCAACTTTATATCTACTCTTTCCTATCCTCCAGCTTTTCCTACGTTAAAACAAATAAAATATTGTCTTGACTCTCAGCACTCTCACCTTCCGTACAAGCATCTCCACCTTGCCGACTAGAGAAGGTACCAGTCACAGTGGTTTTCCTTCGAAATCTATCAGGGGAACCAAAAGCAGTTGAATTACTAGGTTCTTCATCCACCTTCTCCAACCCCTCACCCTAGGAGATTACTTTCCACCAGAAGCCATCCAGCATTATGCTCCAGCAGCAGTTTAAGCAATTCTCTACAATTTCTCTAGGTTACATTCATCCTCCAACCACTTGTCCTTTTGCACCCACTTTTTCATCCCATTTTTAAACTGAGAAGGGAATACACATTTAGAATTTCTTGTTCAAGAAAGAATTAAATATCCACCAACTAATGCGGCAATCAAGTCAGACTTTGGGGAAATACTGGTTATTTAGAAGCAACATTCACAAGCTCAATCAGAATAGAGTTGGAAGGGAGCTTGATGGTCTTCAAGCAGGAGACCCTATACCATTTCAGACAGGTGGCTGTCCAGTCTTTTCTTAAAAACTGAACAACCTGTTATCCCCTCTGCAGCAGTCCCAGACCTTGGCTCAGAAACAAATCTTGCTATGCTCCATTCCAATCGTGTATGTGAACTACACACCTCTGACAGATCTCCTGGGCTTCTTTCATGGTGTGCCCTGCATGGACAATATCCTCATGTTCGAAGGTCATCATGGCTTGCATCTCCAGGATGGTAGCATAAATTAAGGCATGGTACATGCTCTCTCCAGTCCTGTCAAAAGGGGTCAACAACAAAAGACAAAAGATATGGTTCAAGGCAATACAAGGCTTTGCTGATTGCATTGACATATATGATATACACACCCACAAGCATGCATACATACATATGGCATAAGGCATTAACAAAGGATGAGGATTAATATTTGGAACATCATCATAATTGGAAGGGACCTTGGAGGTCTTCTAGTCAAGCCCCTACTCAAGCAGGAAACCCTATACCATTTCAGATAAATGGCTGTCTCTTTTTAAAAGCCTCCAGTGATGGAGCATCCACAACTTCCGGAGGCAACTCATTTCACTGATTAATTGTTCTAACTGTCAGGAAAATTATCCTTAATTCTAGGTTGCTTCTCTCTTTGATTAGTTTCTATCCATTACTTTTTATCCTGTCCTCAGGTACTTTAGAGAATAAGTTGACCCCCCTCTTCTTTGTGGCAGCCCCTTTAATATTGAAACACTGATATCATGTCATCCATAGTCCTTCTTTTTACTAACTAGACATGCCCAATTCCTGCAACCGCTCTTCATATGTTTTAACCTCCAGGCCCCTAATCATCTTTATTGTTCTTCTCTGCACTCTTTTCAGAGCCTCAACAACTTTTTTATATTGTGGTGACCAAACTGGATGCAGTATTACAAGTGTGGCTTTACCAAGGCATTATAAAGCAGTACTAACACTTTATGCAATCTTGATTCTATCCCTCTGTTAATGCAGCCTAGGATTGCATTGGCTTTTTTGATGGTTGCAACACCTGCAGGCTCATATGTAAATGATTGTCTACTAAGACTTCAAGATCCCTCTCCCAGTCACTGCTATTGAGCCAAGTTTCACCTTATCTGTGATGTATATTTGGTTATTCTTGCCTAAGTGTAAACCTTGCTTTTCTCTACAATGAATTTCATTTTGTTAGATAGTGCGCAAGGTCAAGAAGTTTGAGAATATTCAGTCAAACTTAAATTCTTCTGTTGAATCCTACAAAGTCCAACTACCAATTAGCAGTTAAGTCAATCTATGCTCTGAGAATCAAATCAATGCAGTTTTATCAATAGTGGTGCAGAAAACTAGATGTGGCTTTTTAGTGTAGTAAGGGGATCCAGCCAAAGTGCATGGATTTCAATTATTTCTCCTAATATTTTTCCCACTCTCCCTCCCCACCTGCCCCAGTGCTTTTGCATTTGGTACCCTGTTATACACTTGCATAGTTGATTTATCTGTGGATTATTGTATTTTGGGGGAATCTAGCCACGGTCTGTTAACATACTGAGTTAACAAGCTAATCCATAATATGTTTCATCTGATGTAATTTGGGCTTAGGGTTTAGCATTCATTAAGTGAATGCAGCTTTGCCATCAGCTTTTGCAAAGGAAGAGTTATTGCTTACAAGGGTGGCTTCAGATTTCATCAGCATCAGTTTTGTAACATAGACTTAAACTAGAATGGAAGGCAAAAATCAAACTCTTAATGTGCATTCTACTTAAGGCATTTGTATGTATGTTACTTTTTATAAGCTCAAAACTTAGACAAAAATAAGGTACATTCATTAAAATACAGTAAAAATGATCCTTGATTTTAACAAAATGTATTTTTAAAAAGTGAGTCTACATAACAAAGTTATCCGGTATGACCATTGTATTAATTTTACCTTCTAAAGACCATCTGAGATACATAAATTTAGCAATCTTTCAGAATACATAAGAGTAAGAAGGTATTCTTTCCGTAAATGTTTCACTTCATAGAATGATAGCTGCAGTAAAACAGTTTCCCCACTGTTTTCCCTATCCTTGTTTTAAACAATAGGAGTCATAAACGCTCTGTTCCTAAACTGCATCACTTAACACTGCACAATCTTTACATACTTTGGGTTTGACTAAGACTTATTGTTAAAAGTTATATATATATATATACAGGATGTATAACTTTCTCCATCAATGCCATGGGGATGCTGAAGATCATTTAGCAAAGAGTTGCTCTTATTCAATAACATTTCATTCTAAATTTTGCCACCCAATCTAACAGCACAAGCCTGGCCTCTCTGTAATAAGCCTCCTAAAATACCAACTTCCAGCAGCAATATATTTTTAGAATACCGCAGCAAATATCCTGCTGCCTTCGCCACAAGCTACATGAAATACTTATGAGCTGAATCCCTCACAGGGGAACTAGATAGCTATTTGCATATGAGTATTGTGGAACACTTAACACTGACTTTTCTGGGGAAGCTAGAGGAACATAATTTGCCTTATTTCAGACTTGAAAACAAAAAGGACTCTAGCAAACCAAGCTAATTCCCTCCCCACCCCTCCCATTTGAGTTTATTCAAGTTCAATGTCTGAGAAGCAACTCTTCTTTCATTGCATCCCACAGATTTGCTTCAACGCTATAGCCGCTATAGCCATGAGCATTGTAATTGGGATCCCCTAGTTGGAAAGTGCTGGAGGAAGATTTAATTCAACAGAACAGGTAGGAACCCTGGTAACAGTGGGTAGAAAGGAAGCTGATATCCTGCACTTGTCCTGTGTGCAGGATGAATCAGCTTGGGCATCTCTGATTTACCTGGGCTGCAGCATTTCCAAGCTCTTACTGAACTGGTTATGCAGGAAACAATTCAGTGCCTCCGTGCACTCGGCTAAGGCAGTCTCCAGGGAAGTGCTGTGGGTAAGAAAAGAAGGCTAGTTATCACAGATGTTCTTTTAAGATTTGGAGTAGCACATATTTTCTTGTAGTGACTGTCCATTTAATTATCAGTTTTTAGCCATTTGTAATGGAACTTTTCCTTAAATTGAACATTTGTTTTGGATGAGACAATATTAAGGCAAAGGCACAGATAAAAGATCTTTTGTGGACTTCTACATTTTGGCTATTACTGAAAAACATGGTCTAAGTGGGCAACCATCAAAAGATGCATTGATTTACCTCTATGGGAGGAGCAGCTCTATGAGTTTTAAGAGCAAACAGCAGCATTTAATTCTAGCGATGTCAGCAATTCTAATCCCATCCAGCCCTGAAATAGTTCCCTACCCTTAAATATTTTATTCACAATAGAAATAAATAATATCCTCATTTAATTACCCTCACATTAGCTGTGGAAGGTACCCAGGTTACCAAATAGATAGGAAAGCAATTACTTGCTCATTGACTGATGAAAGGAAGTGTAAATGTGCTATGCTTCTTTCCTAAAGCTATACGCTGTGAAACTTCCCAGGTCTGAGGGCTTCCCTCCCTCCTATAGGGATCAGGAAATGCCCTTCCTCTGGGGTTCTTGAAGGAAGTAGTTGGCTACTTGTCACTTTTGTTTAGCTTAGGTGTCCTCCCAAAGACAGATTTCTTACATTTGACAACACTAAGCAAACACAGCATTTGCCAGTATAGTTACCCCACCTTACTCAAACAGGACTGGCCTTTCAACAAATTCTCCATCTGGTAAACTAGGTTTTATAGGCTGCTGCTATTCCCAGGAAATTTTAGGCAACTTTTCCTGTAAATGTAGAGACCCAGAGCTTTGTATTGATGTTGACCTGGTTTACGTGATCATTTATCTAGCTTAGTTTCCTCTGCATTAACCCATCATAGCTCTTCAAGATTCAAGACAAGCGTCTTCTCCAAATGTAGCTAACCATGTCAGGAATTTACAATTCTTCTTTAAAAGAAGATACTAGAAATATAATCACATACCATTTCAATTTAAAAAACGGGGGAGCACTTAGGAAACTACAGTAGATTCATTTTGACTGAGCTAAAAATTATAATAAAGGGTCATGAGTAGGAAATAGAAGATAGTTATAATTAGCAAAAAGGTGCACCAGCAAAGAGCTAACATATGTAGAAAGTCACTAGGGTGAACGGAATGTAATCTGGCAAAGGAAGCAAAAAGTAACAAGGCATGGATATGTGGGCATGAGAACCAGTTTGTTCTAGTGGTTAAAGCACCAGGCTAGAAACTAGAAGATTATGACTTCTAGTTCCACTTTAGGCATGAAAACCAGTTGGGTAACTCAGTCACTCTCTCTCAGCTCACAACATCAGGCTTCGGTGACAAGTCAATCAGTCCTTTCATATCACAACCAATGGATCAAGAGTTAGTTGATCTGGGAAAAAGTGGTACTTGCAGGAAAACACTAGGAATAAAAATAATGAGTAATTTGCATGTGCACGTGTGCATTTGCTTTCCCTTCATGTTGTGTCCAGTATATGTGTGCCCCGGGCAGCATAAAGTAGGTTACTCTGAGGAAGAGTGGCTTAGAATGGAGGAGTCACCAGGACTCTGACACGGCATTCTTTAGCCTCTCCCACAAAGATCCATTGGGGGACTTTTTCCTGGAATGTTTTTCCCAGCAGCCCCAACTGGATCTAGCCTATTTCTGAACCTGATCTTTCTTTTTCCAGTTTCTCTCTGAGAAACTGGAAACTGGTTCTGCTCTGTTCCAGTTTTGGAGAATTATTCTGCTGACAGAGGGACATAGCTCCCCAGTCCCTTGTGTAATTTCTTCCAACATTCTATTGAGTTGAAAGGTATAAAAAGGTGTTTTTTACTCTGCTGAATGTAAAAACAAAAAACAAAGGGTTACACAGTATCATCTTTGCTTTGTTTTTCTTCCCAAAAAGAAATGATGTTCAAAAAAAGCTAAACAGAACAAACTGACAGCAAGAGAAAGTAGCAACTTAAGATATGGAAAGACATAGCAAATTTGCCTACCAAGAATAAGTTTAAATGCTCTTACTGTATGCATGGCAATATTAAAGTGCTGCTTTTCAGGGTTGGCTAAAAACAGGGGTAGGCAACCCAAAACACTCAAAGAGCCACTTGGACCCGTTTCCCACCAAAAACAAAACACTGGGAGCCGCAAAACCCTTTTGATATCTAAAATGAAGATAACACTGCATATATCCTTTTTTACCTTTATTATAGGTATATATATATACCTATATATATACCTACATATATATGTGTGTGTGTGTGTATATATATATTAAAGGTAAAAAAGGATATATGCAGTGTTATCTTCATTTTAGATGTCAAAAGGGTCTCTCTCTCTGTCTTTCTCTGTCTCTCCCTCCCTCTCTCTCTTTCTCTCCCCACCCCTCTCTCCCTCTCTCCAATCTTCTGCTCACCTGGCAAGCTGGCTTCAAGCTGTTCTCCAACAAGCCGACACACATTCTTATTGGGCTAGCTCAGGAGTAGACAACCTCAGCTCTTTTATGATTCATGGACTTCAACTCCCAGAATTCCTGAGTCAGCATAGCTGGGCTAGCTAGCTCTCTCCTGCCCTTCCTGCTTCCTGCACAGACTCAGCAAAGGGAGGACCCCTGCCCAATAAGCTTTTCAGCTCGTGGGAACAGGGTGAGGCTACTCTCTTTTTTACACACACACACAGAGAGAGAGAGAGAGACAGAGACAAGCTCTGTCTCTGTCTCTCTCTGCAAATGGCAGAGGAAGCTGGGATCCACAGGGGAAGGTTCAAAGAGCCGCATGCGGCTCCGGAACCGCAGGTTGCCGACCTGTGGCTAAAAATGATGCCAGTTGCAGAAACAGCTAACTGTATTTTTAGCCCTTATTCTACCTCAGCAATGAAGCAGAGCCTCCTTTGTGCCAATTACTGGCAGGAGTCTGAGCATTGAAGAAACACAGCAAAGCAGTGGTTCTCCTGTGGGAAGAGAAATCAGGAAAACATCTCTTCAATTGCCATTCCATGGGAGAGTGCCAGGGAAATTCATCCCCCAAAGACCTGATCACCATCCTTCTCTTCCCCTACTGGTCCTACTACCCAAGCAGGGTGGAAGCCACAATTCTGCAGAAAAGCTGCCCATGATTGCCAGCTTAAGAGTTATGTGGAACCAAGAGCCACCAGAGAAGCAATTCCATCTATATCTGTCCAAGACTACAAGATATGTCACCTGGATACATAGCAGCAGCACACAGATGGCACACCTTGAAACAACCATTGCAGGCTGTTATTCACATCAGCAACAATCCATTTCTGACAAATATCAAGGTTATATATTTCTAGTTGTCTATTAATTTAGTATTGGATACCTGGTATAGCGTTCCACAGTTTAGGCTCTGCAGCATAAGCTATAGAAGAATGACGGCCAGCCATATCTCGGGGAAGTGCCTTTGCAGATGGTATTCCTATGGTACAGTGGACTTTCCATAGGCGACTGTGGGATATCTCAATGCCAGAAGAACTTATACTCAAAAAGATTTGCTTCCCCTCCTTCTCTTACCAAAGGTTGTCAGACAGAGCAGTGTGAGAGATGGCTTTTTCCATAGAGGAGGATTATCCCATTGCCAAAAAGCAAATGGCCCTAAACATCAGAGATGGGACATACCTCAAATGGTTAGTAGGAAAGAGGACAGGCCTCCAACTCTAAATTAATCTTAGAACAACCAGCTGCAGATTAAACCATCAACACCAACACTTATGATGGTAGAACTGAAAAAACACCAACTTTTGCAGCATAGCAAGAAACTATGAAAGGAAATTGCTTTTGCAGGGGTGGGATGAATGGTTGTCTTCACACTGGGGCCAGAAGGACACATAAATGAGACCATAGGCCCCCAAATCAAATTATCTAAAATCCTAAAGAAGGTTGTGAAGTTTATCATCTTGGAGCAACTTTTTATGGTGTTTGGGAAAGCATAGGGGATGGGCCTAGT
Source organism: Protobothrops mucrosquamatus (assembly GCF_001527695.2). NCBI lineage: Eukaryota > Metazoa > Chordata > Lepidosauria > Squamata > Viperidae > Protobothrops > Protobothrops mucrosquamatus. The sequence goes on along the minus strand of NW_015386515.1, from coordinate 436,296 downwards.
GCTAAAAGATTGAAGAATGGGAAATCCTTAAAAGGGGTAAAAAAGAAGATCTAGATTAGTCAGCTTAATGTCGATTACCAGACAAAACTCTGAAACAAATAAGTATCTGATCACTGAGCATTTGGAGAAGAATGTATTGTTGGCAGGAGCCATAGGTTTGTTAAGAATAAGTCATGCCAGACCAACATTTTTTTTTTGGGGGGGGGGACAGAATTTAGTTTACTGTTAGCGTGCAGTGAGCATAATGTATCTTCATTTTAGCAAAATATTTAATAGTCTTTTATGAGACCCCAGTAGGGGAGATGACAAACGATGGACTGGAAAATGTTACCATTAGATTGGTACAGAACCAAGACAATAATTATACCCAACAATGAAAATGACTGGCTCTGCATCAAGCTAAAAAGAGACATGTTGAAAGCATTTTTCAGAGATCCTGTCTAATATCTATACTGTTCAACATATTTATAAAAATTTGTATAATAGAAAATATTAAATCTGTGAACAAGGAAAGATGGGGGTAGCAAATGTCTTGGGGAGGAGGTAATATCAAGATTCATAGCAATCTTGACAATTGGCAGATAACATCAAAATGAATTTCAACAAGAATAAATTCAGTATTCTGAATTTGAGTAGGAAAACCTGAAGGTATAATTGTAGGATAGGAGAAAGGATCCTGGGCAGTTGTATATATGAAAACAATCTTGGGTGTCTTGATGGATCACTGGCTGAATATAATGTGGTACAGCTGTAAAAATAGTAAATGCAATTCTAGGTAGCATTGATAGAAATATAATATCATGAAGTTATTGTTCCTTTCTATCAGACCATATTTATGATATTGTATCTATTTCTAAGCACAAAATTTTAAGAAGGATGTTGACAAAGTAGAATACAGGTAGTCCTCGACTTTCAACAGTTCATTTAGTGCAGCGGTTCTCAACCTATGGGTCGCGACCCCATTTGGGGTCGATCGACCATTTCACGGGGGTCGCCAAGCAAGGCTGTCCGCCATTTTTTTTGTACGCCATTTTTTCCCCCTTTTCTGGCGGGTGCCTTACCTCCCTTGCGCTGGGCCAGCTGGTGGTCGGCCTGCTCCGTCTCTACCGCTTGCCAGCTACGCCTTGGCCGGCGCAGGGGGCGGAACGACGCATGCGCGGCGCTCCCGGGCAGGGAAAGTCCTCGACTTACGACCGGTTGGGTAGTCCTCAACTTACGACCGGTTTAGTCCTCGACTTACGATCACTTTAGTCCTCGACTTACGACCAGTTGGGGGTCACGGCATTAAAAAGGTTGAGAACCACTGATTTAGTGACTATTCAAAGTCACAATGGCACTGAAAAAAGTGACTTATGACCCATTTATCACACTTATGGCCATTGTGGCCTCCCCATGGTCACATAATCAAAATTCACATGCTTGGCAACTGGGTGTCTTGATGGATCATTGACTGAATATAATGTGATACATCTGTAAAAATAGCAAATGCAATCCTAGGTAGCATTGATAGAAATTTATGATGGTCCGGGGATCACGTGATCCCATTTTGTGACCGTCTGACAAGCAAAGTTAATGGGGAAGCCAGATTCACTTAACACCCATGTTATTAACTTAACAACTGCAGGGATTCACTTAACATCTGTGGTAAGAAAGGTCATCAAAATGGCAAAACTCACTTTACAAATCTCTCACTTAACAACAACAAAAATGGGCTCAGTTGCAGTTTTAAGTTGAGGACTACCTGTTATGTCCATGGGACCAGTAAGGGACTTGGAAGATAAACTTACAAGGGAAGTTTGGAGGCACTATTCATGTTTTGCCTGGACAAGAGAAGACTTGGGTAAGCTGTAAATTAGACCACACAAGTTTCTGCCAGTTAAATGGCAGAGCAAGTTGCAGTAGTGGGAAGCAGAGTTGATGAGACCCATGCGCCCAGAGATGGCTTCACAAGCGTGGAGGGGGGAGGTTGTATGTTTGTATCTTCCCTTTAAAGAAATCCAATGAATTCTACAATGTAAGAATTCCTCAAATCTTACATTCTAACATAGCCTTGCTCTTAGACACAGGTGTCAAACTCAATCGCTTCACATGACGTATTGTGTCATATCACAAGGTTTTTTGCCTTTGTGGAGCCGGGGTGGGTGTGGCCTGCCCATGACGCATCTGACCCAGGGGCTGTCAGTTTGACACCCTTGCTCTTAGGTAACAAAACTGCGAGCTTAATAAAGATCCTGTCAGTCACATTACCAGCCACAATAATCAATATTGATTTAATGCACTTTGCAGTTTCTCATGATTATAATGTTAGGTAGTAATATTAGGTGATATTATTAGGTGATAAATAACCAATTAATGACAATCTCACATCCTTGACTCTAGGAACTTACTTTGCAATGTAGTAACTGCAGCAGAGTTCTGTATCAATATCAATTTGACTTATTCAAGAAAAATGCATGACACTAAATTAAGAGGTAGTTATCTATCATAGGTGCTTCATGGAGAAGTGCACCTACTTGTGAGAGACGCAGAAAAATATAGACAACTTTGTGTTTTTGTAAACAATACCAAGTCTAAATTGAGAGTGTACCAACTCAGTCAGTGAGGTGGTTTATCAGTAAACAATGGGAGCAAACAGCAGGAACAAAACAGGACTACCACTGGCACTGAGTCATGAGGCAGGCAGGCAGGCAGTCTGGGCTACAAAAATCGAGATGATCTTTATATGGAAGCAAACCTGCCATATGCTGGTAGTAGTTATATGATTTCTGCAGCCCAGATATAGTAGTACTCCCACTAGAAAGTGGTCACCATCCCAGTAACTAGCAAATGCAGCATGTACAAAGCCAGGCCATGCTTCAGCTCTCATAGAGGGCATAATCTTCTGTGCAAGCACCCAGTACTATAGAAAATTTTGTCTCCCTTTCATCAACAGGTTTGAATGCATTTGCACCTTCATTAGATATATATTTTATGTGGGTGTTAGGGGACGAGAAGAAAGTTCTTAGATGAATAATCTATAACTTAATTAACCAAGTACATGATGCACGACAAATTCAGTTTGAAAACTATGAAAGTTGTCTGTTAAAAACAGAAGACCATGCTATATCTCTTCGGAGTAAAGGATGAGCCTGGGAGACCCTGATTCAAATCCATTCTCACCAATAAAAGTTGATAGGGTGAACTTTTGTTCAGTCACTCTGCCTCTCACTCTAACCTACTTCACAGAGGAGTTATTAATCACTTTTAAATAACTATAGAATCAATAAGATCCAAGGCAAGTGGTTGTGAGATAAAAGTGGAGAAGAAAAAAGAGTGCACACTGATTTGAGCTCCTGGAGGAAATTTGGTACATAAATCTAACTAAGTAGCAGTAGTAGCAACTCGCTTTACAAAGGATAGTAATTTTAAGATAATAATTTTAAAAAGTAGGATTTTAATTTCCTTGATTCCTCCAACAAATATTGTAGAAATTGTAGTCCTGAAGAATTAGAGACACCAGATTTTCTATGCAAAGGTTAACTGATATATCCTATAAGAAAATTCTCTAACTTTTTCAATTTATTTGTTTTGCTTTAATTTGGGGAAGTTTAAAGTTAGTAACAGTGGAATGCTAGCTGCAATAGAATAATAGAGTTGCCATGTCCTGAAACAAGCCATGCCCCATGCTGCATCTCTGTGATCAATTATTTATCCAGATGAATTTAATAACAATTATTATTATAGCAGTAGTATCATAAATCCACCTAATCACCATTGATTCAGTGAACTTAAACTAATGCTAATCACTTCCTTATTCAGAGGGTAAGCACTATATCTTTTTCATTACCACAGCTCCGGAAGAGGGAGCTCACTCCAAACTTGGGTGGCACCTTATTTCTTGATTTTTTTTCCTGCAGGTTAATTTTTAATTCTATTAAAAATCAATTAAAATTGGGATGGGGACCCACCTGAGAGTTTTGCCCTGAGAGTTCTACTTACAGTCCTGCACTGGCACAATCAACTTGGGAAGTTGCTGGGACATCCGGGTGACCATTATTAGAACTAGAATGCTGATTTAAATTGGTCTCTGGTGTACTCCATGTAAGAGCGGCTGTTCTAGTTCAGAAGGGTGACAATACCTGTGTATCATAGGTAGAGAAAGTGGGTCTGCTTCTAACACTTTCTACTATGCTGATGCCAATGTGTCAGAGTGGATAAAGGGGCTGGGCTAGGACTAAAAAGACTTAGGTTCACAGCTATTGATAGATTTGGGGCCAATTACTCTTCTTTAGCTCAATTGCCTCTCAAATTGTTATTGTGGGGATAAATGGAAGGAAATAATGAAATACAGTGCTTTAAAATTCAACTTTCAATTTTAGATTTCAGCAGACAGATTTTTCAATTTCAAGTATTTGTTGTTTTAAATTGAATTTCTTTTAGGGATGCAGATATGACAAGATGGTTGCCTTCCATTATATGATTAGATTTTTCAGAATGGAAAGTTTATAGGTAAGTAATCATTTGCAAACTCCTCAGGAGCATAACTGAAGCAGATTTCACTTGGGTTTGGGAAAGGTTAGAAATAAGCTCAGTATTTAACTGCTCAAATGTCAGTTGTCTGGATTTGTTAAATCCCTATCGCAATTCCCACCATCCAGTCTGGAACGGGATAGAGAGGGAAGGGAAGGGAACGGAACGGAGACGAAAGATCCTGAAAAGTTGGATGGGGACGAGATCAGCAAGTGGGTTTCCCTGGCGGCTCCGGGACAGCGCTGGTCTTCTTCCGCCGTCCCCTCCCAAGGACCCCCTACATCTCTCCCAGCCATCTTCCGCGCCCATCCTATCCCTCCCCAAACCTATTATCCCCGGAGGGCAGGGGTCCTACGCCTAGTCCACTGCCAGCTGCTAGTAATCCGCCCAAAGGGGGAGCGCCCATTTTGCAAACTTTCTATCGGCTTAATAAATCATCCCCTCGGTATGGATGCCAGACTTTGGTTTCTCTCGCGGGGACCGAGGCTGCGTTTCTTTTCCCAAGACCCGGCACTGGTGGGGAAGAGGAGCGGCGCTTGGGGGCTCCTCTGTCTCCGGGGCTGGTCGCAGCTTGGGAAGTGGGGCTCTCCCCCTCCAGGGAGAGGAGCAGGGATGCTCCATCGCCTCGGGCTGCCCGACGCCTCCTCGAGCCGGAGCCATCTTCGCAAGACGGGCCTGGCTCAACGGGAGGGGCCCGGAAACCCGCGCTTCACCCCCTTCGTCCTCGCCCGCTTGGAGCCACGTTCGTGTCTCCGGTGTGAGAGAGCGCTTTCTTCGGCTTCGTGGCTCTCGTCGCCCGCCCGGGAGTGACTCTGCATTGCGGATACCTGAAGCGGGCGAAGCAAAGCGCTCCCCTCGCCACGAGGAAGAAAAGGAAGCGGGGGGCGGAAGACGAGATGGAGACGAGGGCTTTCAGCACCCAGCCGCTTCGCCCGCCGCCTTACCTCGTCCTCCTCTTGTCGCTTTCCAGAGCCATGCTGGAGGGCGCGAACCAAGCCAGCTCAGAAGCGGGACTCGCGGCTGTCGCTTCGAGGCCGTTGAGACGACACGCAGGCGAAACTGCCGGTCCGGCCTGGGCAGACTCCGCCCCGCAGGTGCCTCGCTGCCCCTACCTGAACCGCGCTGCGTAGGTGACGCCGCGGCTCTGCCACCGTCTCTTTTCTCGCCCCATCGCCGAGTTTCCATTCAAGTTTTCGGAGGGAGGTGGAAGCCAACGGCGCCACACAATCGCACTTGCCCTTTCCTCTTCCTCTTTCCCAGCAATTGCTACTTTCTGTATTTCTTTTTCCTGGCGGGGGCTCTTAAAACCGCTTCCCTGTAGGAAAGATTTTGCCTGCCCTCTGGCTAGTCAAGCAAAAGGAGGAGGTCCCTCTCGATCCCATCACCTTATGGAGGGGATCCGAAGCGCTTGCAGCCCTTACAGCAACTCTACTGAAATTAGACAGGTCAATATGATTACATACACGATAGGTTGAGCCTGAAAGATTACAGGCGGTCCTCCTTTAACAATTGGGATCTCCGCGGCTTGTGAAGTGAAACCACAACTGTACTTATGATCTCACTTCAGTTTTTCTTTGCTTTACAAATTTGCAATGAACATAAGTGCAAGATTTTGTCATAATGTTGTTTTCATCACTGTCAGAATAACGGGAGTTGGAAGGGACCTTAAAGATCTTCTAGTTCTTGACCCCCTGCTCAAGCAGGAGACCCTATACTATTCAAGACAAATGAATGTTCAAGAACTAAACAAGGACAATGTATAATATGGTAGAAGTTTACAGTTAGCCTTTGATTTATAACCATTTAACGTTAAACTATTAAACGTTACACTGTATGTCACTGAAAAAAGTGACATACAACCAGTCCTTTCACTTATGACTAGTGCAGTGTCTTTGAGATATGTGATCAAAATTTGGGCACTTAGCAACTGGCATGTATTTATGACAGATGCAGCCATTTCAATCTTCTCAGGGAGCTTCGGACAAAATCAATAGAGAAAGCTGGATTCACTTAATGACCATGTGATTTAATTGCTATGGTAAAAAAGATCATAACATTGGGCACTACTTAACTGCATCGCTTAGCAACAGTTCTGATCCCAGTTGTGGTTGTAAGTCAAGGATTATCTGTATAGTAGAACTCAGTTTCAAATCAAGGATAATTAACTGATGTTGCCAATTTAGACCAACTCAGAAAACAGATACCAGTACTACCTCTTCCTCAACTCCGAACACTGAGATCCGTGTCCTTTCGAAAGCAATTCAATAATTGAACCTGGATACTCTGACACAATTTAAGACCTTTTGATGACATTTAGTAGAACTCAACTAAAGCTTCTGTGTATATTGTAAAAGTATCCAGGCAGAACTATTCTAAGACGTTTTGCTGCCTAAACCCTAGTACAAAGATTAAGATACTTTCTCCCTTCACTAGGTTTATTCCAACGGTGATAGGGGATATCTTCCACATCCTAGGGTGGCAGGCTAACTTAGAAAGTGTAGACATGCCATATAATCTATACTCTCCTGACTTCCAGCTTCATCATCACTCCGACAGGTTGTTGTTTCCAACCCGAATGATATAGCTAGTATTACTGAACCAACAGCCATCACAGCAATTATTTTCATGGGGAGAACCCAGGGCTCATTGGGCTAGCATATATAAAAAGTTGATTAAAAAATCAAAACTGCAACTAGGAAAGTGTCCATGAATGGAAGTTCTACAGATTCCAAACAGATAGCACTGGACAGTCTATTTCCGAGTCTCATTTTATAATTATGTTCCCCTTGTAACCCTATTCACTGCAAATACGAAGCAAGAGAAAAGCTACATATTATTTGCTTCTTAAAATAACTTCCATTTTCTTTCAGGTTTTTATTTCACTTACAGGAAATAAGCATCATTAGGCGTGGCTGGGTGGGGGTGGGCAGTGAAAGCACCATAAGTTATCCCAGCTGTTCCCTCTGCTATCAACTTTGTTAAAGGCCATAAAGTGGATACATCAGCAGCCACTTTTAGTAACAGGATGCCAATGTGTGAAATGAAAGTATGACCTGGCTACCAAAAGAAATGCCAGTCTCAGCTGCTTCTCTAAAATGTGTTTCACAAACAGTAAGAGCCTTTTCATTTATATCTTCTGCAAGAAACAGGGTAGCTTCACTATCTCCTCCTGATCTGTTCAATCCATAATGTGGTCAAACCTGCTTTTTTTCTTAAGAAAAAAAAAGTGTTGGTGAACGGGGAGATGGTATGAGGAAGTCCACAGGGAAAATATTTTAAGCAGCTGATTATCTGTTTAATAGCAAAGAATTGCATAACTTTTCATATAACTCAAGAACTAAGTATATTTTGTATAATCAGATTTATATGCACGCATAAGATAGAATCCTATATTCTGAAATAAAAATGCAGCTCAGCTTAAAAAACAAACTGGAAAGGAACATAGGTTGTTTGCTCTGTGGACATTGTGCATGGAAAAAAATCATTCCTATTTACTCTTTATGAATGTTCAGGGAAAAATACACAGTATTTTATTCTTCAAGGACTTCTCAAATTTTCTTCAGATACTTTATACTAGTTTATTTAACATCCAATGTTGTTTGGTGTCTGAAATGAATTTTGCAGTATTTGATAATTGCCATGTGATGTTTTTCTAGTACAGTACAAAGAGGCTTGTGGTTTTAAATTTCTAGGGAAATAAATCATGTCTAGTTGTGCATTGTGGCAAGTTCTATGATCATACTTTTAATTGATATCATTTAGTGTTGGTCAACGTAACTGACAACATATTTACTAAGTGTACTGTACACTCAATATATAGAATAAGTGTACATAGCAATTACATCAATAGCAATAGCAAAGCTACCTATAAAATCCAGATCAATGTTTCAAAGAAGCCATAGCTTTTCAGAAGATTTGGAAGCTATGGATAAGCCATATTGTTTATTTTATTAATGCTTTTGAGTCAATGTTGACTTTTGACAACTGCCTGGACTAGTCCCAGCAGTTTTCTTGGCAAGAGTTTGGAAATGGTTTGCCCTTGCCTACTTCCTAGGAATGAGGGGCTGACTGGCCCAAAGTCTCCAAGCTGGCTTTGTGCCTAAGGCAGGACTAGAAATTTCCCAATTTCTAGTGTAGTGCCTTAACCACTACACCAAACTGGTTCTCTATATTGTTTATTACAGAGGTATATTTAATTTTACACCAAATTGGCAGACAGCACATTCTTTTAAAAAACAGCACTTAATACATAAAATGTACAATAATTAGGAGAAATCTGATATGCTATTTCAAGCTGTAAAGTTAAGAAATGGCAGTCTTTAAAAAAAATAAAATTTAAAATTCTTATTATAAATTAAATAGTGGATTTGGAAAACTCACTGATATTTTGATTGTGTTCATTCTCTAAAATGCTTTTCTTTTATGTTCACTTTTTTTTTAAAAAAAACCAAACATTTAGATCTACAGTTCAGAAACAAATGCACCTCAGCCAATAAAAATTACATAACTTCCTAGTAGTTGTAGAAATCAGTGTTGGTGCTTCTAAATCTTGTTGCACTATAATAGACATATTTCAAATAGCTGCCTTTTTTTCCCTTGATCATTCACATCCAGATCTCAAAAATCTCCCAAAATCTTCAGAAATGAAGGGAAATCCAGAGGGTTTAAAAGAGGTGGCTATCAGAAAAAGAGATGTCATCCCAACAGTAGGACTGCAAGATGAAACCAGTCCACCTGAAGGGTTACAGCAAAACTGCTTCCAGGAGCCCGCTATAGCACTTCCACAAAAGCCAAGGGCTGTTGTTTCATCTCACAGCAGCAATCTGGCCTTTCCACTGCCATCCCAGTGGTGCCTCAAAAGGAGGTTCCTTAGCAACTGCAGTGCAAGCCCCAGCAACAATATTCCAGAGACTTGTCTTCTGCCATCCATCCCTGGAGAAACTGTGGCAATGTGGCAAGTCAGTCTCCTTTGTCACTATCTAGTGACTTGCCAACAAAGCTTTAAGCCCTGAAGGGAAATGGACAGCCTAAACTAGAATTGGGAAGAGACAAAAGAGATTCAGAAAAACAATATCCTTCTGTGGAAAGGGCTATCTCTCACAGGAAAAAAATAACATTGGGACACAGCTAATTTGGATCTAGCCAAGAGCTACCTGAGTTGTTGCAAGCAGATTCCACAAGGGCAGAAAAGTTCTGAATCTTTTCAGAAGGCTTCAGTTCACACTTGAGACTCTACAGCTAATCTTATGAAAATTCCTTTTTCAAGCAGTTTAGGCACTTTAAAATGTTAAGCAGATTTTCTAGCTCAGGTCAATTCAATTTTCATCTACAGAGAGCAGCCTAAAGGTTTTGAGTCACCATTTCTTGAAGAGCCCATACCCTTTTACACTTTTCTCAGGCTGAATCCACAAATCACCATGGTTCTTTATTTTACAGGTCTTCCACTTTTAATTCAAGAGAATTTCATTATCATTACCTCAGTGATAAATTAGGACTCCATGTCCTAAATCAGCTTTCCCCAATTTGGAATGCTGTGGTTGTGTACTTAGCTACACAACTCCCTAATCATCAGCATCAAATCTATCAATAAAACACCAAATAGGGCAAGGACTCTTACAGGTAAAGAATGATAATATTAGTGCAAGATGACACATGCCATTAATGTATCTCACTCTCAGTAGGCAATGATTTTAAATTAATTATGCAGCATCTGGGAATCTTAATGTGATTGTGTTTCAGATAATTATTTTAAATTATATCTATGCTAATTTCACATGGTAAGGAAAAGGAACATTTTTAGGACATTTGATGATTTCACAATGCCCATCAATTTTGCCTGAGATTTTTTTTTTATATTCTAGATCAAACAGCTTGTTATCAGCAAATATGTTCTTAAATAGAACAGATATTAACAACTTGGCACTCAACCTGCTTGTATTCCTTACCTATGCTCCATTACAATGAATTATTTAAAGATATGGTTTTAATTTTATGACTTGAATAATGGATTAAATGTAAACTCTGTATATTGTCCACCATCTAACAAGTTATCCCTAAAAAGTCACAATCTAACTATTTTTCAAAAGCATTTTATATTAATTTGTTCACTTTTTACATTTGGATCACTTCTACATGGAATTATTGGGGGGGAAAACTTCTCCATAATAGGCAAAACAATACGAGGAAAACAGGTAAGATTGAAGAAGCATGTTGGAGACAAAAATAGTCAAGTATTATAGTAGTTTCATTGTTTAAGTGCTATGAGCATTTTGCAGATTTACAACTTTGAAAACCAACAGCACTTAAAAAAAATACATTCCTACATTATATCCTTTCCCATAAACAATTCCTTCCATTTGAACCTTTCAGCAAAGCCTTTGCCTCTCAATGTAGACGGTACTCTTATTCCTATAGTCAGGGTCAAACCTACAAAACAGAATCCAGACATTGGCAAATAATAACAGGCCTCATACAGGAGAGCAGATGGTGCTAGAAGAGAGGGAACTGCTGCTTCTAAGCATTAATCTCATGTAATTAGCCAATTTGGGAAGAGGCAGCCAAAAGACAGCTGATAAATTTGTACCTTTGCCCATACAAATGCAAACATGCTTCCTCCCTTTGCTACAGTCAGCAGGCACTAGGCAAAAATGAGCAAGTTGGATTTGAATTACTTATTCAGAGGACACCTGCCATTAATCATAATCTTGCTTGGACAGGTCACCCAATTTGAGAATCTAGCTCCCAGCCAAAATTCTCTGGGCACCGATAGCACCCATTTTACTGAGCCAGCTCTACATATGAGATACTCAGGACATCAAAAGCCTGTAAGAATAGAGAGGCATCCAGACTGAGAGCAATCTCTGTATTGTTGAGCAAAGGCCCCAGGTGGTGCTGATCAAAAGAGGCCATTATGCAGCAAATAACCACCAATGTGATTAAAAATTGCCTCCAAGCAGGGAACATTATATCAGATGAGCCCAGCTCTTTCTTCCTGTCTGTAGAGAATAAGAGCTGAGTATTTTATAATTCTGAATAGACAGAATTGTCAGCTACTAGAAATTGGACACAAACTGATGCCTTAATTTTACTATACAGGTAATCCTCAATTTACAACTATTTAAAGTGACAGCACTGAAAAGTGACTTATGGCTGGTCCCGATACATGTAACCGTCACAACATCCCTGCAGTCACCTGATCAAAATTTGGGCACTGGTATGTATTTATCATGACTGCAACATCACAGGGACATGTGATCACCATTTGGAATCTTCCCAGGGGGCTTTTGACAAGCAAAGTCAATGGGGAAGTTGGATTTATTTAACGTGATTCACTTAATGACCACAGCAGAAAAGGTAGGAAAATCGAGCACAACTCATTTAATAACCACATCATTTATTGATGGGAATTCTGGTTTCAGTTCTGGTCATATGTCAAGGACTACCTATATGACTCAAGACAATAAATGCAGCTGGGATCACACTAAGCCATAATTGAGTTGGCTAGCTTTGGATTAAGACATTAAGTGAATCCATTTATTGTGTGTGTAAATTGTGGCTCATGGTTTAGGATTTTGTGTGAAGACAGTTACTTAAAACAATTAAGTAAACCATAGACTAGCGTGATGTATGAAACCACTATCCTCCATTCTTCAGTTTTCCTTGCACAAAGCTTTGCAAATTTCCTTTCTAAGACAGCAATGCAAGTTTTAGCAAGTTAGCAGCCAAACTGTAGAGTGAAAATCCACTAATTTCCATCCTACTTAGTCAATATCTTTCTAATAGTGCAATGCTGTTTCAAACAAGTGCTTCAGAGGAAACAGATTATGAAAGTTGCACCTATTTTCAACTCTTTAAAGCAGTCATGCAACCCATGAAGACACAGCTGCTTTAAAAAGTTGTAGAGAAGTGCAAATTTCATACTCTGTATCATACTTTTAGTAACTTCAGAAATCCATTTTCTTTCTTCCAAAACATAATTGCTTTGCTGAGAACTCTTCTCATCCAAACAATTCCCTTGAGAAATAAAGAACCAGACACATTCACTGAAGGAGCATCACACTCCTGCCACTGAGCGGCCTCAACAACTTGTTTATTTCACACTCCATTCACAGTGCCTAGAACATTTCAACCCGAGTCAGAAAGGAGGCATAGACAGAGCTCTCCAAGCCAATTTAGACCAAAATTAAAGTTGAAGGACATAACAAAACAGGATTTTCACTCAAGTAGAACCTGCAAACTGAAGTTGTAACATTCCGTTATCCCACTTTATGAAGAGCCTTGGTGGAAATCTCTTACCCAGTATTTTTCAAATGAACTCTTCAAAACCATTTTTCTTTCATTTTGTTTTTCAAATTCTTCCAGTTCTTTCTAACTAATTTAGCAAAATAGGCAGCAGTAGGTTTTTCTTTCTCATCAAGGCCTCGGTATCAAAAACATTGCATGCTGGTATGCACATGTGCTTTTAAATCAAAATTTGTACTTGCAACAAGCATTCAGTTATTAAGCTCATCAGCCATCCCCAACGTGGTATACACCAGATGTATTAGGTTTGTAACTTCCATCCACTATACTCACTTTAGTTGGGTAATTAGAGGGTTCTGCTCCAACATTTTTGGAGTACCAGATTGGACAAGGCCAATCTACATATTTTGCTAGTTGTATGTTCCAGTTTGTTGATTTTACTATATCCTGGGGGGTTTTTTTGGGGGGGGGGAAGGTGGGTTTTTTTTTTGTTCCTCGTGAAAAGGGACAAGGAGCAATGAGGACTACTGAAAGCTCTCCCTTAAATCCCAGGCTCTCAGGCATAAATAAAGCAATCAAATCACACTTTGGGGCAACATACTCTCATCAACTCATCCCAATATTCAGCCATCTACTTTGAAGAAAGCTATAATTCAGCATGAATGTTCTTGCTTGTTGATAAGAAAATTGGAAATTAAGAGTCTGGAGCAAGCAGTTCAGGTTGAGCATGCATGCAGCACCTTTTACTGCCACTTTGAAAAGTATTTCCATGCCAAATATCAAGTCAGAAGCAGCTTTTCAAATTTCTTTAGTACCCAAAGATACCATGATGCTATCTAAAATTTCAATCAGGTAAAATTTCCACCTCAAACAGCACTCATAAGGCAATCATAAGTTATAGCCTAATTTGTTGGATGCTATTCAAAAACAATTATTCAGTGAATAATATAGCAGAACTGGTCTAATTCCAGCACAGTCAAGATAACTTTCTTTCCACACAATACACACTATATCCTTTTAGGCATTAAGCAGAGCAATTTCAGTGCCCTCTGGATGTATTGAACTTCAACTTCTAGAATCCCTAGCTAAAATAAGTGAAGTCCAGGACATATGGAGGGCACCTGGTTGGGGAAAAATACTCAGAACACTGGACACTTTTTCAAACTTAAGAATTAAATTTCTGCTTTCCTTCCATGCCTGCCCACGAGCCCTGAAATCAAATCAAACTTACAAACAATATATTGCACACTGTCAGTCATAGTCATACAACGTCACACAAATTAGCAGTAACGTATGGCTTCAGAATTTATTATTGGAGGCATAGAGGCAATACTCTGGTTCTTTTTGCAATGGGCACCTGCTGAGGAAAGAATGGGATTCCCAGGCTTCTTACGGGGATAGTGAGGAAAGGCAGCTTAGTTTATCAAAGGAAGCTGGGGATTTAACATGTGATAACTGATAGGTTTATTGATGTTCAAACCAGAAACAGCTTCAACCAACATTCCCACAGAAAAGTGAAAGGTGATCTAAACTAAAAAAAAGATTTTATAATTTTGTATCTACGATCTATGTATTAAAGCCAATTTCCCTAGATACCAAGACTTTTTAATCAGAAGTCAGTTCACTTCCAATTTCAAAGGTGTAAATAAAACAAGATCTTTCTTTACATATTTTTCTATTAAAATATTCAAGAAAATGTCAATTTGATCATTTTTCAAAACTAAAAAAGTAAAACATCAAATATCTAATACCCAACTATTTTGTATTAGTTTTGTATCCCCAATTATTAATGGATTCTCTTTTGGGGAATCTTTAGATTAAAAATATTTTGAACAAGTAAAATCAGAATACTAGGGGGAAAAAATCTTTAAAATTCACACAACACAGAAAATAGAGAAACAATGAGCATGTGTTTCAAACTATCTCAAATTGCTGAGTTATTACAAGGGTTTGTAAAATCCTATTTTTTTTGCTACTATATTAAAGTTTGTGGCTCCAAATTCCTAATATTAAAATGATGGGTAATAAAAGTATACATGGATGTTACATAGTCAATCCCCAGATGTCTGCTGTACAGGCTAAAATCATGAGATGCCATTAAAAAGAGAAAGAACAAACAAAAAATAATAAAAAACCTCTGGTGTTTGAAGTTGGATGAGTATAGGGAAACTGTTCCCTTGATATTCTTTGGGAATGATTTTAAGAGCAGTGTCAGAAAACCATAGATAAAGATGGGTAGTTGCCTTATTGGACGATGACAGGATAGGAAAAAATGAGATTTTGTGCACAAAATTACAAGATATTCCATAACTCTGGCATCGCCTCTCCAGCACAGGAACAAATATCAAACAGATCATCAGAAGGCATATCACTCACCTAACACAAGCCACCCTTTTGAATGGGGATGGACAACTAAACTGATTTCAAAACAACATTGAAGGAATGCAAAGGGGAGAGTACCAGCAATAGAATTAATTGATGGGCCCAAAGTTCAGCATTGTAGCATGAAGGGGATAGATTTGCAAACAAAAGAGCAATTTGTTTGCACACATGCAATCATGTGAGATGGGAGAAGGTCCAACAGCACCCATCTGCTGTGTCAACCTTTCCCTAAACACCTTGTCAGTCTAAGGACTGTTGTAAGATGCAGCTGGGCTCAAATGTAGCCTTTGTTTTTGAGAAGAAATCAGAAGGTCCATTTGTTCTGCTTTTTCCCCAACTGCCCCATTTCCAAGGTAGAGTATTTTCCTCTAGCCAGCAATTCATCGGGGACATTCTCAAATCATACCACCACCCAACCCCAGTAGTGCCCCTTTAAATAAACGAATATTTATATAGAGAATTTTATATAAAACTCTTTTTCTTTATCACTCGTCATCAAAGTTCTGACTCAGCAGGAAGTTGGCTGCCAGATTTTCATTCTTCTCACAAGCAAAATATGCCTGGATCACCAGACTCTCAGGAAAGCCCAGGGCCTTTAACTGAGAGAGGGGAGAAGGGAGAAAGGGAATGGGGAGGTTAAAAAAAAGAAAGAAAACATTAAATGTTACTTATGGCAACAATCCAGTTTTTCAGCAAGTAACCAATTGTCAGTAATTTTACCATAGCATATTGAAATAAAAAAATGACATAACTGCCTTTTGAAATTCTACATAAATACCGTTAATTTGTGACTGCCTGCTTTTTTGTAACTCTGCCCTAGGAAGGGGCAAAGAGCATTCCATAATATTTCTCTTAAAAAAGACACAATGGAAGAACATAAATTATCATTTATAGGCTTAATACAAATCTCAGGGTCTCCTGCTTTTTGTACACATCACATATTTTTCTTTTGTTTTAAAGTTCTCTTGAAAATGTGAAAGGTTTAACTGAGCTGATTTTTCATCTCTTGCCATGCTAGCTTAATCCCATTTATCCAATTTTCCTCATGCCAGTAGGAATAGCTTCTTTCCAAAAAAATCCCTCCAAATCCAAGCAGAATCTAATAGTGGTTTCAGAACAGAACATAAATATGTGCAATTAGTCATATTTATGCAAAACAGAATTTTTTTAATAATGCACTTTAAGTATAAACAAGCTTTTCTTGATGTTGCAAATGATTATGTAGTATTCTGACATGTAGCCTTCTCCATTCAACTGAACTATTATAGATCAGAAAGTATCTCCACTAGAGGAAAAAAACAGGGTCAAAACACCTATTTCAAATGTGTTTGTCTTAGAGAAATATAAGAATAAAAAACAACAGCATTGCAATTTCAGAGCTCATATTCCAATCAGAATATTCCACAGTTGATTCTCGCAGCCATTATCATCAGAATCTAGTCCATACTCCAGAATGCCAGAAGGTGATTGGACTTTTAATGCTGAGCAAAATCCATAAGTAATATTGCAAGGTCAATTCCTTCTATACTGGTTGGACTAATGTTTCTCTAAAGAACAGAAAGAATTATCACTATTTTAGCTGCTACGTCAGAAGTGCATGCCTTCAGCCTAGGAATGATTCATAAAGGTCTCTAAAAATTGCAACCAAGTTGTAATTTTAATGTGACTGAAGAATAAAATGGTTAAATGCATGATGTAAGAATAGTATCAGCTACATTTGATTTTAAATTGTTTTTTAGTTTTTAACTATTTTTTGAGTGCAATCCTAGCATGCCATTGGCATGTTCAAGTAAAGCTTCAACTCCAAATTAGCTATACATGCTTTCATTAAATCGTTCCATATGGCAAGAAGGAAATTCTTAGAAGCAAACCCCCTACTGAAAAAGTCAAGCTGAGAAAGACCACGAATACTCTGAAGTCCTTCTTTCCTTGCCACTGCCCCTTCTTCCCTAGTTCAACACATTTACCCTTTCTATGGCTTCTTTTTCCTGAGGTGTAACTTGGATGTAGTTCATCTGGGGAGCTTCTTCCCCAATAGCACCCATCTCTCCCTCAATGTCTGCGATGTCAGCCATTTCACCCAGAGGTTCGTTGAGCATCTGAATAAATTGCTCCTGATGCTGACTAATTTGCTGTGAAGGAAGAATGCTCATCGTTACCAAACACTCTCTGCATGTACATCTGTGCAACTGGCACAACATATAGTTCCTGCTGATGTAACACACCCACATCATTATTTCCAATGCTGGTACTTTGATAGAACAGCTGAAAGGACCATACAGGAATACATGCCCCGCTGATCCATCTTCCTTCATCTGCTTTTCCCATTCTTATCCCTCTGTTTTCTCAAGTATCATGAACTTGTATCTGCTTTTCAAGCTACCCATATATAATCAAAAGCCATGTTAATGTACTGATTTGTCAGTGACCAGCAAGACAATCCTTGCTTAATAGCCTTATTTAGCGACTGTTCAAATTTACAATGGCACAGGAAAAGTAAGTTTATGACTGGTCCTTGTACTTATGACTGTAGCATAAACTTGTGATTGCCATTTGCACACTTCAAGCCAGCTTCAATAAGCAGAGTCAATGGAGAAACAAGTCAGTCATGTGATGTCTTACATAATGACTGGGGTGATTAGCTTAATGACCATAGTGGGAGTAAATTTGTGAGTCATATGATGTCTCGCTTAACAACCATTTCACTTAGCAACAGAGTTTCCGGTCCCAACTGTAGTCACTAAGTGAGGACTAACTATAGACAAATCTTCAGAAAAAAGAAAGAAACTGAGGCAAGATTGAAAAAAACATAATGAAATGATCCCCAAAACCAAACATCCATCTCAACATAGAGTATAATTCTCATAATCAAAGTCACGAGAAGAATTGAGAACATAACTACACATGTGGCACTGTTTACCAGATGAAGCAGGGACACATGATTTGCTTTGTCTCTTACATTATTGTGATTACCCCCTCCTCCCCACTGAGAATCAAAGAGACTTCTGTGGGATCCTCCAAAAACTAGAATTTCCTTCCACAATAGCTTACATTTGCTGCAATGTTGCCAGGAAGAGGGAAACAAAGAAAGCCCAAAGAAAGTTACCTGGAGCAGCTGAGGGTTCTCTTGGCCTAACTGCTGCAGTAAAGCTGGGAGCAAAGCTGGATTCTGCTGTATCACCTGCCTCATATTCTGAAATTGGGGCTGATCTCGCAGAAATTCCAGAGGGTTCTCTCCTGTAGGTCCAAGGAGTATTAATGCCATGCATTCAACCACAATGACAGCAAACAGAGAGAAGGCATTAGAATGTATTTGAGGAACGTGCACAGAGGAATGAGCCACTCTGCCTTCTAGAATGAACAGCTATTCTCCACCACACCTACTGCTTGAGTATCCTTATATGTACTAATTAGAATTTCTACTCAGAAAATGTTCCATGTGGGCATGAGAAAAAGACAATTTACCTTCTGGTGCAGGTTGATCTTGAGGCTGGCTCTCCTGGATAGGAGCTCTCTCGGGTTCTGAACTACCTGGTATGCCCTGCAAAATAAAAAAGAAAAAAGTAGAATTACAAAACTATTCTCAGACTGTTTGATTGAAAAGTTGTCTAGAGTGGCTGGGAAACTGGCCATGAGCACACAATTACAACCAAGGGCAGAGACTGCAGTCTTCTCTAAATTGTAGAATCAGACATGGATGGAAACTGTATAAAATTCACTAACACTATAATAATGTTTCTATTATTGGCTCCAAAACCAGGAAAACTTTCAGAGAAAAGAAAGGAAACATTTTCATTTTTCAGATCTCTCTTCCTTTCTCTCTCCCCTAAAATAATAGCTCCTTAACAGCTGCTATCTGCTTGTGCTCCATTCAGTTAATTCCATTTACTCTTCACTTAGATGGCTTAATTTTTTTCTGTATGAATGTTGAACAAAGAATGTAAGACCACAGGACCAGATAGATTCATGTAGCTTTAGAATTCAGTTCTATAAAAAGCAGATTTACTTTGCCTTTCCATCCTGAGTATGTTCAGCTAGACCAAGGGTGTCAAACTCGCAACATCACGTGACATGTCGCGATGTATCGTGACTTTTTTGCCATTAATAAAACAATGACTTCTGTTAAACGTACACAAGGGGACATCAACTGCACAGAGAGATATTAGTTATCATGGAGGCCTTAGTCATCCACTTCAATGCCTCACAATACTGTACACTGTATGACAAAAGATCTCCAAGACTCATTTTCAAATTTGTTTCCTTAGCAGCGACTACAGAGTTAGTACTGGTGAGATGTGACTTTCACTGAGATCACCACAAAAGATTAGTTGAGGTGACAGACCTTTCTTCAGCTTCCTGTTAGATGTGGCAGAAGATATATTTACAAAAATAGAGATTGATTCACTCTATTGTGTGTGCAAACATCATCCCACAAGTGTAGATATAATGACTGAGTTAAACAGGAATATGCAGTTCCAGATATTTCGAGGTACAACTCTACAGCTGACCCCTGGCCATGCTTGTTAAAGCTTGTGAGAGGTATACTTTAAAATATCCAGAGAATCCAAGATTACCTACCTGACAGCAATTTATTCTGCCTATCATTCATGCAAGCCTGTTGTCCAGCCAGTGGCCAACTAAGCCATTTATCTGTTTAGATAATCAAGTCCTTGGCAGACAGCACATTTTGATTATTCCCTGCATTACACACTAGCAAGCATCCTGTGCAGAGCAGAAGCCTCTTATTTGATCACACTGTAAGAGGACCTGCTTGAAATGGTTAAAATTAATGTTGCTATGTCTATTTGAGATAGTAGATAGACTAATGGAATGAGGGGAAGGGAAACCCAAAAAAGTTTGGCATAGAAAAAAAATACAATTCCTTTGAAGAAATGAAGAAACCTCCCAGACATTTCAGTAGAATAAATTCCTGAGTAGGCTAAATCCAATAGTTCTCCTTACCGTCAGCAGATATTCCACAGCTCGGTGTGGGTTGTTGTAGCTTGCTCGTAGTGCTGCTACTACCCGCTCTCGCTCATAGCCCATTGACATGATTTCAGTCAGCATTGTCTCATATTCTGAGCCAGTAACTGAAAACACAAACAGAAGATAGTTTTGTATTTTGGGAAAACCTGCTGTTATTTTTTTTGGCTAAAAGAAATCCAAGGCCCCCCTCCCCTCCAAAGAGCAAAAACAGGCAAGTTTGCATTATTGTATTACTGAACAATAATACAAGCACCAACTCTCTACTATCAGGTCCTCAAATACTTTTGAAAGCTAGAGACAGAATGGACGTTTCCAGTCTCTCCCCATCCACAAAAATCCTTAACAAATCATTCACTGCTTGGATTTTACTGCTTCACATAGATGGAGGTTCAATAATCAGGATTCCTGGCTTTTAATCAGCAGGCAGGTTACTTCTAGAAATGAGTACTGGAGTTCAGAATTCTTAGTTCCCAAAGCCAATGCTGTGTGTTATGTTTTGCTCTGGCTATAACAGCCAGCAAGAGGCAAGTAGGCTGAATTGGAGGTGAATCACATGAGGCATTTGAATCTGGATGAAGAGAATTAAACTTCCAAAGTATCATTTGTTGATGCTTGGAGTGTAGAATGAGAGCCACATCAACAGTGAAATAAATTTCATCCACATTGATTTTCATCTATACCAGGGATAGGCAACCTTGGCTCTTTCATGACTCCTGGACTTCAACTCCCAGAATTCCTGAACCAGCCACGCTGAGGGGAAAGGAAGAGTTTCCAAGCTGAGCCATGCTGGCTCAGGAATTCTGGGAGTTGAAGTCCACAAGTCATAAAAGAGCCAAGGTTGCTTACCCCTGATCTATACTAATAGTTTTTAGCATTTCCAGACTGAAGAAAGTCTGGGATTAAGTAATTAATATTTTACTTAAAAAAAAAAGACAAAAACTGAATACTACTAATTTATTGTCTGCTAGATCCAGGTATAGCAGAAAGGTGGGAATGTTCATTCCATAGAGGCTGATGAACACATTTGATATTTTGAGAACTCGTAGGTATTCTCATAAAATGATTTCATAGGGGACCCTACCAGTTACAAGGATCAGTTTATCCAAATATCACCTACTACTGTTCTTTCTTCCTGCAAAATACTTCCTGCCACCTCTATTTGTCAGGGTATATTTTCTGGAAAGGTAGGCAGACATCATAATAAAGTAATAGGCTAATCTTATTAATTTTTTTTAAAAAAATATGGCATCTATTTAAGAACCACAGGCATTGTTCAATTAAAGACAATTAGGCTGCTGCTTGTTTTGCAACATGTCAGTTTAAAAAAAATAAATCTAATGCGGCAGGGATCCTGTTGAGTATCCATGTTAAAGGTAACAGTGGCTCAAGACACCACAAATGTTAGAGCTAAAGGGAAAAGATGTAACCAACAATGGCCGTCAGAGGGCAGTATATTCAAACTGAATTCTTTCTTTCAAGAAGCTAGCTATGAATCTCTGATGTAAGAATTAGTTGAGAAAGCTGAGTAGTTGAGAAAGGAGGTACCATAGCCCCAATCACAAAACAGCCAATTCTAGTGAAGCTGTTTAAAATTGGTTTCTTTCTTGATAAGCAAAGGAAAGTATTCACCTACCTAAAGTGGAAGCTGCATCATCTTCACGTCCCATGCTACCTGAAGAGGGAACAGAGCTGCAAATTTAAGAGAGAGAAATAGTAGCTGCGTCCTTCCAGATAACTGGACAAGAAAGTTGAAAATCCAAAAATAACTTTAAGCAAAAGGATGGCTGATTTCCCCTCCAATAATAAAATCTCTCTTATATGCCCAGCTATGATCAACAATCAGCCAACAACTGCTATGTGTAAAGATTTTGACCACGTCTACCTTTGACAACTGGAGTCATCAACGATCAAGGCCATTTCTTTAAAAGGGATAGGATGAAACTAGCAAATCCCAGTGACTAGGTTAGGAGTCAACAATTAGCACAGGGACTTTCCAAAACATATGAAGTAGAAATAATACTGAATTTTCAGAACTATTCTTTCATTCTGAAAAATCGTTCTAAAATTACTTACTAAGCTATTAAAGAGTTGTGGGATGGTAAGATAAGCCAAACTTACCCAACTGTAGATTCCAGGGGAGAAACAGTCACTGACTCTTCAGGAGGCTTTTCCTCACTTGATGGGGATGCTTGAAGGGGTGAAACAGTAGCTGCCGTAGGCCCAGAAGACGGTGTGGGTTCTGAGGTGGGTGCTGCATCAGTGGGTGAAGAAACAGGAGCTCCTGAGCCTGTTTTGTTCTTAACAGAAAGCCAAAAGGAGTGTCTCAGGTAAGGAGGTGAAGCTCTTCCACTCTAAATTGCTATATTATCAAGAAGGGTGAGCCCAAAAAACTGTTCTTCATGTAGTGATTAGTATGGAAAGCAATGTCTATAGTATCTTTTGACTACCCACCCCCATTACTGAAGTACCTAACAGACTAGTACCAGTACCCCATTTCCTAATAAAAAATGATTTTATCACTATTCATACAAAGGGGAACTGCTGAAACACAGTAGCCCTTTGAAACAAGAAAATCATTATCATGAAGCAAAGGAGATGCTCAACCATACCTTGGTGACCATCACCACTACGAAGTTCTTCTCATCAATCTTGTATTCCTTGATGGGGACATCATCACTCAGGATCTTGCCAGCATATATAAGCTTCTGGCCTGACACGGGGAAAGCTTCCTTGCCCTTTTCAGCCTCAATCTTCTCCTTAAGTACTCGGACCTGTGGGTCAAGACCAAGCTGGCTCCACCATCCACCTTGTACTGAATACTTAAAGGCCAATTCTTTCTATCCCAATAGGGTTGAACTATAGATGCAAGTGCCAGATGGAGAAATGTGGCATGGAGAAGCTGCTGAATGCAAAGAGTGGGTGATGCATTCGGGGGGTAGAGACTGAGAAATGGCCTGAGTGCAAGAACTTTAAATGACACATCACTATAACTAATGCTCTTTGAGAATCCATTCCTATTGATTAGGAATGGCAATGGTTTCTATAAATTGTTAGGAAAGATGATCCTATTGTCACTCCCAATCTCCAAACCAAAGACAAGGATATATGGAATTAATTTTACTTCTGCAACCCAAAAGCCCTACTTACATTGGCTAGGCACTGTTCTCTTGAAATTATATTCCTTCCTTCCTATGCAAAAGACCTGAGAACTGTCTTCTAACAAGCAGTATTCTCCTTTGTTGAAATATAGTACTCAATAATCTGGGCAAATAAACTATTTTGTCACAAATGAAGGCAAATATACGTGTCCCAGGATAATGTTGCAGGATCCATTCTGGGTCAGTCACCCGGGACCAGAGAGGTTTTGTCTTCCGAGCTTTCGGAGTCATGCTGGGGCCCATCTTCAGGGAACTGCTAGAGAGAAGCAGCATGGATGACCAACCCAGATTGGATTCTGCAAACTATTTTGACCACGAAAACCAATAAAAGGTGAAAAGGTGAAGACTCGCTTATTAATGAGATGGATAGCATATAAATTTAATAATAAATATATCAGAAGTAAATAGTTTTTGTTAGGAAAATGCTGCTGAAGATTGTGGAATAATAGTTATGTTGCATTATCCTGCTAGGTTATATGGAGTGTTAATAATTGTTTCCTTCACTGTTCCAATTCCCAAAGGGATAAAAGATAAGGCCAAAGCAGTCTTACCTTAACCTAATGGGGTTTTTTTTCAAATGTGTTGACCCAACTCTTGGAACTCCTAACAAGCATGATCAATTTCCAAAATATCTGGAAAACTCCAGATTATGGTAGGTAATTTTTTCACATAATACAAGTACTGTTAAATGGAACAAAGACTAAATTTTATTACACCATTTTTCTGAGACATACTGAAAAATATAGATTCAAAGTGTACAGTTATTTCTGTTACTTCAGATTAATCAGGTCATTACACAGAAACACCTCCCACTTACACAAAGGAGAATTCTCCAGTTATTGAATTGCTTAATGGGGTATTGAGAAGTGTCACATACTACTATTCTACCGTGCAAATTTCACTTGCTGTGATGCTAAAGGACCTGGAGGGTTGTTCATCAAATGTAACACAATAGTATTCATCATGAATATACTCTCTGCTGCAAAACTGAAAGATTATGAGCAATGGTAGATAATCCAAGCACTACAATCCTGAATTTAAAAACTCTTTAAAATAAGGCTTTAAAGTAGTACCCTTCTTCTGATAATAACAGTCTGTCTACTTACATACTCAAAGTGTGAACTCCCAGTTTTAAATCTTGCAGGGCCATATTGTTGGGGATTAGCATTTATGGCTAAACAGTAGTCTAGAATGTTTTGGGCATATTCCAATTTTACTGATCAGTTCACTGAGGTGCAGAAATACTTGTATACATACACAGATGTAAGTCTAATGTACTTAAGCCCTAAAGAGGGCTTCTCTTTTCAAAAAGTTAGAATGAAACAGTTAATCTGTGAAAGTTCTTGGTGTTGTTAAAAATCTAGTAAAATATGAAGATGACAATATAAAAGCTCTGAGCTAATATACCTATTCGCTCTCCTTATGTGTTCTAACTTTTAAAATTCCTTATACACAGAATTCTTGTGCAGCAGTGGCCAAACATTCAATTCTCACTCTTCCTGAAGTAGACAATAGCAGCAATAGTACCAAATTGTGAGGGAGAACTTTGCTTAATATTACAGGCACTTTCTAAACTGAAATAGGTGCTCTTACAGCAAAAGCATCCAAATGAAAAGGATGTCATATTCATTAAAAAAAGAGACTTTTCACACAGACACACACACACACACACACACACATATATTCAAGTTTTACAACAGCTTTATAACTTGAATGCAGAGACAATTAAGACCAAACTAGAAATTGGATAAATGTAGGTCTTACTCATTTGCAACAGCAGATGCTTCACATAATCATTGAATTTAAGGACTAAAAGGGACTTAGAGATCATCCAGTCCAAACTCCTGCCCAGTTCAACCATTGTTTTGTAGCTCAAAGCATTGTATTTACTAAAATAAAAAAGTCATAATGACTCTTGATGCACAAGAGTGAAGCAAATGAGGTATTTGAATCAGTTTCCCATCATTGATAAAATGATCCCTTACCACCCCACCAAATAACCAATTATTTTCTGATATATATTGTTTTAATATCTGGAGTCATTTCAACATTATTTCATTAAAATAGGTTTAAATCTGACAAATCACTATAATGCTGCAACAAAAAAGTCAGAAAAGAAAGGCACAGGATTCATTGTAATGCTGTTTTCACAATTGAAGAAAAGTTGATAAATAGGAATGCCATCAACCAAGAAACCTCATACACTTTGTATGGGAGACCTCCAAAACAATACTAAGTAGAATGGAAACATGAATGGTTTTAGGAAAGAGGGATATCAAGAAAGGTGTGGTTGGATCGAAATTAGACTCTCAGAAATGAAAAAGAGAATATTAAAAAAATAGAAAATATATGGGCATAGTGAAAACAAGGATAGTAAGGAGGGGTATAATTAATTATCTCAGTTAGACTTTTTTCTTGTATCTTGGTTATTACTACTGTATGTAGTGCTTCCTGGCACTTTACATAATACATTCCTCTCAAAAAAGGATAGCATGAGGAGTATATATAACCCCCAGACAACATATCATTTCATTTCATGATTAGAAATGAAGGCTAAATATCATACTACATCAGAAAACAATGGAATAGCGTGTCTGGCTCATTCGTGTAAGGAAGCCGCATGAAAACCGGAACAACGGCTAGCTGTTACAGTGTGGGACTTCAAGAGGAAATGAAGAAAAAAGCAGGATTGTTAAATACGAGCTCAGCAGCCTCGAACTAGAGAAACTCAACAGCGAATTATAATACCAAGAGTTATTAAAAGGGAGAAAAGGAATCGCTACTTTCCTTATATGCCCGGCTGATTATGTTGTTTTAAAGGAGTGACATCAGGAGACGCCAGATTAGAGGCAGATTCCACATCTGGGAAAGTAGAGCAGGGCGATATAAATGCCCTCCCAAATGGAACACCGGGAGCGAAATTCACTGAGAAGCAAGAGACGCTTGTTCAGAGATTATTTCCGAGGGGTGTGGAGGAAGACGCCTAACGAGAAAGCCACGCAGACTACACACGGGAGGAGGGCCGGAAGGGGAGAGGACCAAAGACCGCCGCCCCTCACCGTCTCGTCAGGCTCCATTCGGATCTTGAACGTCTGCTGCTGCAGAGTCTTCAGGGTGACCGTCACCGCCATGGCGAGAGCTGGCGGGGGAGTGCTGCGGCGAAAACTGGCGGTTCCTCCCAACGGACTCAGCGGAGGCCCCCCACAACATGCAACTTCACGACGACGCCATTTTACGCGCACTTCGCGCCGCTTCCGCTCCCAGCCTGACCCTTCCCACGTGATGAGAGACAGGAAAGAAATTTTCACCATAGAGACAGAGAGCATCTACGGGCCACTTCGCCACATTGCTTGGCTTCCGGTTTGTCTTGGGATTTAGTTTTCCGCGGCGTTCGGTTTCTGGAGGGGGTGGGTGCGCGGATCGGCGGCTTTCGACTGACGCTTTAGTTAGAAGGGAGAGGAACGGTAGTTGGTGAAGCGGAAGATAGAGCAGACTCGGGGGGGGGGGGGGAGAGACGCTGATTTTTGTTTTGCTAGAAATCAGCCGATCCAGGGCTTATTTCCAAACACTAACAGAATCGACGACCCTAAATACCACATGAATTAAGATCAGCTGCATAACCCAAACTTTCCGACTTTCTCAAAGCGGAGGTTTTACTTGTATAGACAAGATTGCCTGTACTAAAATATCAAACCATTGTGGTCAATTTCTCGGCAAATTTGCAATTAAGTCTTGCATCTAGCTTGCCAATGTCCCACTCCAATTTCCTAGGGATAGCCATCCCACAAGGGAAAAAAAGGGCTAAACGTGGTCTAATTTTATAAATTTACTGATCTGACCAAGCCAAGAAGGCCGTGTTTAAGTACAGAAAATGAATGCACTCTTTAAGATAGTCCTCTTTGGCAGAAACTTGTTTTCCATCTTGTCATGATTTTACTTCTCAGAAATCTGAAGGGGTCACTCAACAATTTATATTCTTAAAATTCCACAAGGATTAGCTGTTCTCAGAATTTAAACTACTGTTAAGGGTCATATACCTTAACTACTGTAAGGGATGGGTTTTTTTCCCTTTCATTCAATAGTATCCGTTTCTCAGACTCTGCCCTGCTGTTTTCTTGGCAAGGTTTTGCAAGTGGTTTGTTGTTGTTACCCTCCTTCCTAGGGCTGAAAGTGACTGGCCCAAGGTCAACCAGCCAGCTTTGTGCCTAAAACAGGATTACAACTGGCAATCTGAGTTTCTAGCCTGATGCCTTAAACACTACACCCAACTGGCTCTTCATGGGTCCGGTATCACCATGCACAACAGCTTTATAATACCAAAAGCTTTTTGCTAAGCTGCAGTTCTTTTCTAACCCCAATAAAGACAACAAAAGATCAGCATTATGGGCCAGACGTGAAGTTTAATTTAATAGAAATTTTCTTCAATCTTCCATACATTCAAGTGTGAACAAGTGGGATGACCCATCTGATACTGTTCTTTCCACCCCCAGAAACCCACCCTTCCTTTCTGCCTGAAGAACACTCACCCCAATTCCTACCGTTATCTTCCTGCCGGGGCTCTACAAACCCTCCCTGAACAACCCAACACCCAAGGAAGTAGGCTAAAAGCTAGAATGCAGAATTAAAAATTAAATTTGCTCAGTACACTGTGCTTTTGAAGCACCTGATCTGTATAATAGGCACAGAAAGACTTGGGTTAGTAGTGCCTATTCCGACTGTAGTCAGGATTTCTTGATATCAATACCACTGGCCTTACACATGGTATAATACTGGTTGTTTCAATGTAATGTCTTTGAAATCTGGAGCAAGCAGGTCTACCTATGCTACCAAGCCCTCCCATCGCCCTACCCGACACTCCCCCGTACCTTCAAAGGATAAAGGCAAACTTTAAATGGACATGAGTTTTGCTTTTTACATCAATTGAGAAGGGCTGGTAGAGGCAAATTTTTACTGAAAAAGTGGCCAAAAAGAAGGGTAAGGGTCAATGGTATAATCCCCTTTCCAAGGGTTGTATTCCTACAATTAGCCTTCTTCTGATGCAGGTTCCAGCCCCCCCCCTACACATGTGAATGAGTAATTGATGATACTTGGGAAGGAGTTAAGACAAACACACCAATAAAAAAGAAAGTTCTTGTGTCTCATAGAGACATTACTGTTATCCCCTCTCCTTAGTTGGGTTCAACTGCATGGTACAAGTCCAGGGCAAGGCTCAGCCAACAAATATACCCAACAACCCCCAATCACAGCTCATCCTTCAATGGACCCTCTGTTTCCTCTTCCTCCTCCTCCTTTTCTTCTTCCTCCTCCTCCTCTTCTTCCTCTTCATTATCTTCACCCTCGGGTTCTTCTTCTCCTTCCTCTTCTTTCTTCTTCTTATCTTCTTCTTCCTGCTTCTTCCGCTGCTCCTCATCCTGCTGCTCTTTCATTTTCTTTTCAGCATCCTAATGAGAATTTAAAAGGAAATACATTATTAAATCAGGGCTTGCTGAAGAAAGCATCACGGTAAACAGGACCAGGCAAGATCTTTTTCATTTCATAAGCATTTAGAGAAACAGATTGGGCAAGAGAGATTGGGTTACTGGCTCCAAGTAACCTAGTGATTTTGCTTGGTTGAGGTTGGTCTTAAAATTGCATCTCCTTAGCCAAACGTATCCTGACAATACACAAGAGATTCTAAACCAGTACTTCCCAACTTCTGCAATCTTGAATGTGTGGACTTCAACTCTCAGAACTGGCTGAGCCATTGCAAAGAATCCTGAGAATGATCTCAAAGTTGCCAAGACTGGGAAACAATGTTTAGACAAACAGACTGACATCACCAGAGCCCTGGTGGTGCAGTGGTTAGAATGCAGTACTGCAGGCTACTTCTGCTGACTGCCGGCTGCCAGCAGTTTGAGTCTCACCAGCCCAAGGTTGACTCAGCCTTCCATCCTTCCGAGGTCAGTAAAATTAGATTGTTGGAGGCAATATGCTGACTGCTTAGAGAGGGCTGTAAAGCACTGTAAAGTGGTATATAAGTCTTATTGCTATCTGACAGAATTTGGAGAAGAGTAACTGGCTGCTGTGAAAAACTGAGGACACAAATTCAAACTGATCCATGATGGCATTTTTTACGATTTATATCCCATTCTTTACCTAACGTATTTCAAGGCAATTCACAAACAGAAAAAAGCTTTTAAAAGGTTTTTGTAAATGTAATTTGCTAGTAATCAAAATGCCAAATACTTTCTGGAGAAACATAATGGGAACTTTAATTTCAGCCTTTAAGATATCAAGTCTCTCAACATGTTCATGTATGCTTTCATACAAGGAATGGGATTTATCCAGTTATCACTGGATAACAGCTTGGTTCACATCCATTTCTGAAGTTCAAAATCTAAAACATGCTCATTTGAGAGCAAGGTACAGATTTCTAATTCCTAACTCTTTATAAAAGCCAAATATTATTTCTTCTCTATGAAGAAACATTTCCCACCTTAGTAGCACCCCATGTTTCATTCCCAATTTCTTCAGCAAACTTATCATCATCGGTAATCAGGAAGTTGTCAAAAATTGTGCCAGATTTCACCTAAAACACAAAGAAGAACTGTGTTATAGCAAAAGCTTGCCAACGTTTTGACAATTTGTCAGACTAAATGACAGAAGTCATTACTCAACATCATATTCATTCCTATTGGTTTCTGACCATAATTCAAAGTGCTTCTGATGGCAGTTGCCAAGCATCTGAATTTTGATCATGTGACCATGGGGATGCTGCAATGGTCATTGTGAAAAATGGTCATAAATCACTTTTTTCAGTGATGTAACTTTGAACAGTCACTACATGAACTTTGTAAGTTGAGAACTACTGTATAGACTAAAGGGACATTTATTTCACAAGTACAACTAGTCTTCATTTAGTGACAGCCTCGTTGACTTTTCAGTTATAAGGGTGATGTAAAAGTAGTTTTACAATTAATTCTTGCATTTACAGCCTTCGCAGATCTGTAAAGCAAAAGAATCTAAAATTAAGATCATAAGCAAAGTTGAGGTTTCACTTAGCAACTTTGCTTAATAACCAAGTTGCCAGTCACTAAACAAGGATTACCAGTATAGCAAATTGCAGATTTAGAAATATATGATTTGCTGTTTAATATACTGATAAAGTTTCAAGTATGTACTTTTGTTGTATTGCACATTAACTTTCTTCTCCATTAGAATAACATCTTAAAGTATTTTAAGTCTCCCAGAATATATGAACTAGAAAAAAAATCAGGATAATCTATAGTAGTCTATTACTGCGACCAAAGGTTTACTCTTCCAAATTTTCAGACGTATGCTGGAGCCCATCCTCAGGAAACTTCTCTCCAGAATGTGTGCACTGGGCTGTTCTACTGGTTGTTATTTATATAATGCCTGGTTGTGTGTGACTTATAGCTGTTAATTAGGGTGTTGACAACAGCCCAACTCCTTAAGTATCTGGTAAGCTGGTGGTAATCAGCACTCCTATTGACTGACAAGAAGAGGCCCAGGCTTCAATCATTTCTCTGACTATTTTTGTCCCTGCTCAGCCAACAATCTGAGTAGCTGTGAATTGCAATGTGAGGCTATCAATAAATTTGGGTCTCGTCTAACAGCTAATAATGACAGAAATAATAATTTGTAGTTTTTATAAGATACAATCCTCAACCATCAGGACAGTTACTTGAGTCATTTGGCTTTCCCCTTTTTAAAAGGTTTGTTGGAAAACAAGCAAGAACTTACCTGCCACAAGTCCAAACCAATAACACCAAAGTTCTCATAAAAGTATAAATTTGAATCAGGGGTATATTCGGGATTATCTATCTCAGGATGAATCCACTTCCCTTTGTAGTTGGGGTTATCAATTTGACGAGGTTTCCATTCTCCCTGTGAAACATTGAATATTTTGAAATGGAAAATTCAGGGTACATCAAATTCTATAGCATATAGGGATAGCAATATCTAGCATTTGCTACTTAAGTGCATATGTGTAAGACTAAATAGCCATTCCCCTTCTGTGGTCTGTCCCAAGTGGGCTTACACATCTAACTGGTTTCCAATAAGTGCTTCAAAAATTTCCAACGATCACAGGACTATTCAACTGGGACCCTGAATTCTGAAACATGAACCTGGGCCACTCTGGGTTATGAGACACCGCAGAGCCTCTTTGCCTTGTGAGCAATTTGCCAAACACCGAGGGGGAAAAAATGTTCATATTCATACCAAGCTGGATATCAGACACGAAAGGTCTCATGAAACGACAGAGGTAATGCAGGATTATTTCGATCCTGCAACATATCTAAGGAAATCTTCTGAAAAGGTGCTCAGCTACCTTATAATTACATCCCTGCTCCTGAATACAAGCAGCCAGAAAGATCATAATACCAGAGACCCAGCTAGTGATAAATGTGTCAATAGGTAAGGGGTTAATGCCTACTGCTTAAAGAAGCAAGGTTATGAAGGAATGGATGGAGCAAATGGACTGCCAACAACATAGTATCCTCAGCAGTAGACTCCTGAGGCCAGGTTAGCCATTCTTTGTGAGAACAGATACAAAATTTCTTCTGCCACATGGCTTTGAGAAGTGAGTTTTACAGAAGATAGCAAATTTTAATATTTATGGTTTTTGAACGGTATTGCTGCAAGTTGCTTACAGTCAGGTGGCATACAAGTGACTGTAACAAAAAAGTTTTCATATAATCCATATTTTTAAAAATAAAAGGCTTTCTTTTAAAATAAACAATTAGTGGATACCTTTCTGTAAAAAAGGAGGACTCTTTTATAAATCTCTCTTTTTTTAAATATTTTATTAGGTTTTACAAGGATAAGGAAGGAATGGGATCGGTATAGGGATTAGTTAGGGTTCAGGAATAGGGTTAGGGTAAGGATAGGTACAATAATGGGGTTGGCCCCCAACAATAATTCTACGCTTTAGCAAGCAGACTATCATCCAGGTACAAATATTAAATAACAATAATTAATGTAATGGTAAATAGCTATAATCACTAGGAATAACAGTAATCACGAAAGTAATGATTAATCAGTAAATATCATTCATCCTATTAAATTTCACAATCCTTTCTCACTAGATCGTATTGCTAACCATTGATAAAAAATTTTCCCATGTTTTAAAATAAACTGAGTCTTTTTTCTCTTTAATCTCTAGAGTTAATCTATCCATTTCTGCACATTCTAAAATTTTCGTGATTAAAATCTGGTCAGATGGTAAATTTTCATTTTTCCAGAATTGGGCAAATGCTATTCTTGCAGCTGTCAAATAAATATCTCTTTTTAAAGCCCACTTCCTAGTCACCTACACATTTTAAACTATTATTACCTTGTATTCTGGATTCTGGATTACCGGTGGTTCCCACTCCCCATCCATCTCTTCATCCCAGTCCTCGGGTTTCTTGGCATCAGGATCAGGAATATGTTCTGGTTTATCCCAGTCCTGTAATATAAATGGAAAAAAAATCCCTGTGCAAATTCTATGTATTTTTTTAATCCGACCGTTCTTTGGTCTTCAACAAAACACAATCCATTTCTTGACTCTTCTTTGATAAAACGGGTTTTGGTTAGGTTGTTCTCGAGTGAGAAATGTATAGTTATAAGCCATTAGCACCTACTGACCTCTGGTTTTGTATCTTCAGGATCATCTATCTTTGCTCTTTCATCCCAGTCATCTGGTTTCTTTGCATCTGGATCCTTAATTTTCTTTGGTGGCAAAAAATCCCAGTCATCCTCCAAGCTGCCAGACTCTACTTTATTGTTATCAATCTTAACCTCGTATGTGTTATCAGGTCGAACAATGAGGGTATAGAGATGGCTGAATTCATCATCCTATCAAGGAAATTACTGTTAGCAAATTCTCCTCTCTAGCAAATTTTGGTAGTTATTTGTTTTCCTCCATGCTCAAAGTTAGTTTCATTAGAGTTGCCATACTACACTGCAATATCTCTCTTTGGCTGTTCATCATACAACTTACCACCTTTGTCACTCTTCTCTGATCATTTATCATTATATGTTTTATTTATGAAATTAATATGCCACCCATCTCATTATCCAAAGCAACTTGGTTGGCATACAATAAAATCATAAACATTAAAATTAACAAGAATTAGATAAAAAACTAGAAAAATAACTGCACTGCTAACTTTCATAAACATTAAAGTGTTCATGGAAAGGAATTCCCATTCTCACCCCACCTCCCAATTCCAATTACTCACTTTACAGCGAATATCTTTATTGATCAGAACATTTTTGCCTTTGTAGTTGAAAATCACATGTACTTTCTTGGTACCCGGACCACATATATCAGGACCTAAATTGGAAACAGAAACATCCAGCTGATTCTGTATTGAGACTCCTGTATCACCTCTCAGAAATGCAATTCATTCCATCAAGCCTTCCCCACTATCAAGCTCTAGGACTTTTAATTACTTGAAGTACACTACCAGCATTACTACTGTATACATCTTTTATTCTCATAAGGTAATAGAATAAGCATGCTTTCAACAATAGAGTACACATTCTTTCAACCTCACTTGCTGTTCACGGTTTAGAATCACTGTCAGAGTGAAAGTTTCAATATCCCAAAAAGTACCAGCTAACTAGAAAGACTATTAGCAATGTTACTTACAGCATTAATGGGTTCTTCCTTGTAGAACATAAACTATTAAGTGTTGAGAGGGATGACTCCACAGGAACGCAGAAAAGCTTTAGCTAACATTAGAAACAGCTGTCCATAGTCTAGCCCTTTTTACCATGCAACAGTGTGACGATGCACTGCACACTATGAATAATGCTATCTATATGCTTGTGAAAGGGATGAGAAAGATAACTAAAACTGGATGAACAGACGTGTCTATTTGTGTAAAGGCTGTAGGGTAGCTCTGATTCCCGTCACAAGTACTACTGTGGACTACTTATCTGAAAGGGAAAGTGGGATGGGAGGAAATTCACTAGTATACAATCTAACTTATTATCAAGGAAAGAAAAATGTCATTCCCGAAGATATATGCTATTCTAAGGACAGATTTCATTAACCAGACTAGATTTTCTCAATACAACACAACATCACGCAAGACTGGCAATTATTTCCTACCCTGTTTAATAGACATTCCCATGATTACCTACAGATTCTCACGAGGATATTTAGTACTCTCCAATTTGCTTCATGAACTCAATGGTTGCTGGTTTTCAAAAAACCATCTTACCAATTATTGTTAAATAAAGAGCAACTATTCTCTTATGCTAGTTAATGACCACAATAACATTAAAGATTAAATGACCAAGCAACTATTTTCCCTCATGTCCCAAGCAGCCACGCACCAAACATGATGTTGTATTCAGAATCTCCATGCATGTCTTCTTGCTTCAGGGTTGAAGGGAAGAGTTTTACATATCCACCTCCACAATCAATATTTTGCTCATGTTTTACTGTGAACTGCACCACAAGAGCCTTGTCCTTGTTGCTAAAGGAATCAAAGCTAGCAGATATGGCATAGAAACGAGCATCCTGGCTTGTCTGAAGTCCTGGTAAAAAAATTAAAAACACAGTTAAGTCCTTTGCCTGGAATAGGGGTACTATACTGATTACAGACAGCCCTTAAGAAAAAAGACTACCATATGCACCAAAATAGCAATCGCAAGGACAAAGCAGTGCATCAAATATTAATTAGATAAGCATCAACTTATTTTCTATTCAAATATCATTCTGCTATGAAGCAACAGAGG
This sequence comes from Protobothrops mucrosquamatus, assembly GCF_001527695.2. Classification (NCBI taxonomy): domain Eukaryota; kingdom Metazoa; phylum Chordata; class Lepidosauria; order Squamata; family Viperidae; genus Protobothrops; species Protobothrops mucrosquamatus. The sequence continues at coordinate 401,284 of NW_015386515.1, read as the reverse complement.
CAACATGAACAGTTAAGTAACTGAAATCACTGACCAGTTTAATAATCCATAGCACTATAATCAAGGCCTCAGGACCAACTGTGACTTATTCACAATCACACAATTGTATCATCATCTTACCTTTGTCCTTTTCTGCATCTCCATAGAATTTGCCAGAAGAATGTATGAATTTTCCATAGTCTGATTTATGCTTTGATTCTACCCAACGGCTTGTCCAAGCATCTAAAAGGAGAACAAGGCAACATAATTTGAATCTGAAGAATTATAAAGATTCAAAGTACATTATTTGTGTAATACTGGAATACTAACATTCCCCAAAGTTTAAAAGGCAAGGCAAAGATGTCTTCCTAAGTGATGGCCTTTGCCATTTCTGCAGTTTCAAAGAGTATGACTTTTGCAACAAGTTTTATCTTTTTCCTCAGTTTCTATGTTGTTTTGGAAATGTCAAAATACAGGAAATACTTTGTATCTGTAAAATATTACTACTGGAGAAAAAAGGCCCACGATTCTGGTTAGTTTTGTACCAGTCAATATCTCTCCTGAAGTAAAGGCAATTACAAAAATGTACAAATCTACAGAAAGAGGGTCAGATTGATCTGAATTCAAGTTCTTAGTCATGAATCCAAAACTATGATTTATTGATCTCACTATTCCTTGATTGGCAAATACAATTAAGATGACATAAAAGAATAGATTTATATTAACAACTAAGCAGATTTCAATTCTTTCAGACACCAGGAAGAATACCCCAAAGATAAAAGCTCCTCAACATACAACGTAGATATAGTGGTCTCTCTGTGATTGTTAAGTATTTAAACATAGATTGAATGGCCATTGTTGGGATACTGTACAGTAGTGCTTTTCCTGCCCAAAGCAGAATTGTACTAGTTGATTTTCTAGGTGCTCTGATTCTTACACTGCACAAATATCTGAAAATATATTACAGAACATTCTGTTATGTTCAACTTTGCAGATTCAAAGAATGAATTTCAAAGATTTTTCCCTAATTTAATCAACCCCAGGCATTTTGATTTCCCATGTATGGTAAATGTGCCTGCCAGTTGTTATAGCATTTCTCCTACTGTGTTGCTTGCTGCTGGTTCTTTTTCTGACTTACAGTTTGGTTATTTTTAATAATTGTTCAATACACGCATACTGTTCAGAGAAGATATGCCTTTAAAAGTGAACATATAAAGGTTTAGAACTAAATCGGAATTTATTTAGAAAACTGGTCTTAACTTATTAAATCCTAACAGCTCATTTCAGTAAGGCCAACTAATGCTACATCTGTGTAGTAAAAGCACTCACAGCGGAAGAGTTTTAATATCATTCTATGGATAGGTTTATTCATCAGTCCCAATGAATATTATGGGGTTTATCTTTGGGAAGATGGCATATGCTGCAGCATAGGTCATCAAATGGGCCTTGTTTTGAAAGATAGCATAAATATTTTAAAGAAAAACAATATAGGCACAAGAGGCATCAATTCTTACAAACGTTTTATGTCAAACATCCCCAATTCAGTGCAGCATATATTTGGATTCTGTATCAGAGATACATCATCAAAAATCAATGCTATAACTGCCATATAAACTACAGGTCATTCTTGACTTACAACCACAATTGAGCCCAAAATTTCTGTTGCTAAGCAAGGCAGTTAAATGAGTTTTGCCCCATTTTATGACCTTTCTTGTCAGTTATGTGAATCACGGCAGTTTAGTTGTTAAATGAATTTGGCTTCTCCACTGACTTCGCTTATCAAGTCGGAAAAGGCAATCACATGACTCCAGGACACTGCTACCTCATAAATACATGCAGTTGCCAAGTGTTCAAATTTTGATCACATGACAGTGGAGCTGCTGCAACAGTTGTTAAGTGTGAAATCGGTCATAAGTCATTTTTGTCAGTGCCATAGTAAGTTAAGGACAGCCTATATTATGATTCTCGGTGTTACATACTTTGTCACAATGCAACAGAATGACAATGCAGGACTACTCAAGGTATTAAGTTAGCTATTTAACAGAAGCCTACACTTTGCCATTTTCAGTATAATGATGGGCGGTTTGTGTGTTCTAGAGATATCCCATGATGATCTATTTAGTCCATGTTCTATGTCCCCATGGCCCCTTCTGATTATGGCTTAATTATAAAGTCCCCAATGGATCCCTGATCTAGGCTAGACACAAGTTATCACATCTACTGCTAAATGTTCCTCCTTGACAAATTTTCAACATCTGATAGCACTTCATCAAAATATTTTTAAGAACTACAATCGAATTCTTTCCCTCTTGACATATTTATCTAAAATGGCTGTGACATGATCACTTCACCCTTCACCAGAATCGCTACTTTAATATAAAATCCATGGCATAAACTCAGAATAGATACTTAGATGCCTTCTCTACTGGGATACTGAGCTTAAATAGAAAACAAGGAAATCTAAATATTATAATCTGTCTCCAATTTACTTCACAAAGAGTTGATAGGAGATAAAGAGGATAAAGCAAGTATACTCTGCCTTGAGCTTCCAAAGGAAACCTGGGAAATATATTAAGTGAGCAATATTTCCACCCATTTTAAGCCACTGTATACCAATTCTTGATTCCATATTCAGATTTTTTTTTAAAAATCCTATCATATCACATTAGAACCCTGAGCCACCTATAAATACTTTTCCTCTTTTAAGGTTATTAACCCTACTCTCATCTCTTCCTCCTGTCAATTCAATGAGGAGCCACTTTGAAGCTCGCCTCCTTCACAAAATCCCCACAACCCAGCCTCCTCCCCGCGTGCACCTGACTAGATGCAATATGGGAATGCTGTTAATCTACCCATCGCGTTAGATCACGGATATATTAATCTGCGGACGATTGTAAGACCTGCCCAAAATTATGCTGTTGTGATTAATACATCGTCCTCAAGACCCTGCAGGAACAGTACAACTTCCTGAGCCAAAAAAATACGGACAATCTAAAATGGCCGGGAATGGGTGGGTGGTGGGTGCGTACACGCGAAGGCGAGAAACAGAAACCGACAGTGCTTCCAGCACGTAGGCATATGCCTTCACCCTGGCGGCACTCCCAAAGCCGCCCAATCTCTGCCCATATGCCTCCACTCCCCCTCAGGGCCCGGAGTGACTTGCTCGGATTAGAAACCCAAACCCAGGATTATTCTGCGTTAAGATCAATGCTCTAAAAAAATAAGCGGACCAACCAATCCTCGACCAGATACTCCTAATTTGCATGTCGTTAAATTCCTCTCCCCATCTCTGCACCGCCACCTCCGCCCCAGTCAACGCTGGACGGCCTCTCACCTCCATCCCCGAACTCCTCCCTGAAGTACTGGGTAGGTCCAGCCGACACCAGAGCCAGCAGAGAACAGAAGGCTAGAATAGGATTCATTTTTGTCTCCGCCGGGGGAGAGGCGCCAAGCTACCTGACAGCGATGACCGAACAACTGCAGCCGGCTAGGTACTTTCGCCACGTTTTTATAGCACCCTCAGTGGAACGCCTGCCCTCGCCGTCTTCTGATTGCTCGTGCTGATCCGGACGGGCATTACCATTGGCCTGCAGACTGTACGGCGGGTTGGACTGCTCCTCCGAACGTTGGCGTCCCAGATGTCTGCTTCCTATTGGATACTGGACCTGGCCAATGAGGCACGACCACGCGTTCGGGGAGAGACCTCCCCCCCCTCCGCCGTGTGTGCGTCACCGTTTCTTTTGCACAACCCCAAGTGTGGCTAACCACTTTTAAAGGGCCAGGTGGAGAAACATTTATTCGCATCTATCTCTACAGCAATCCTATTCCAGCCTGGTCAAGTTGCAAGAAAATCAGCAATCGAATAAAGTCAGTTCCAGCTTTGGAAGCAAATACACGAGCAAAGGGTTAACCCTTGCTTTCCATTTGGTCAAGTCCCGGGATGATTTAGCCTAGCATATTCAAAACCAATTGTTATTAGTGGCTCAACAAAAACTCAGGTCAAATGGATTTTGTTAGCTGTCTTTAAATATGTTATCCTCAATATTTTGCTGCCTTGGACAAAATAGCAAATATCTCAAGTCATCCAAGGGTGTCCGTGTTATTTTAGTCCCTGAAATAGAAACCCCACGAGCACCTCTCCCTGGAATAATAAAAGACATCTGTAATAATTTGTTGTAGTTTCACAAACTGTGGCATCTAATAGCAAGAATTGGCTTTATAGAAGAGGCTTACAGAGCAGGTGTTCTTGCAAAATGCATTCTGCACGAAACTACCCTATTGTAGCTGATACCGAAATACTTGACAAAAAGAGAATCTGAGAAGAATATAATACTGAAATTTTGCAGTGCAGTTATTTTAAACATTTTCAGAAGGACATTTTTCAAAAGCTATTTTCAATGGAGACAGAAAGGGTAAGTCTGATCATGCTTAGTCTTTTGCTAAAATACTGAAAAAGGGGACAGAGAAAAAAAAGGAAAAGAAAAAAAGGCCAATTATACTGCTAAACTATTGAACCACAAGTTCTCAACTGTGTACCATTCTTTTTCTTCCTTGGCCCTTTAACATTATAAACCTTCTTGAATAAAAAAGAACTTCATTAGGCAAGAAATTATTACATATGGGGTTATACAGGTCAAGTGAGGATCAAAGCCCCAAGAATTGGATAGCATTCCTGTTTTGCCATTTGCAATTCCAAGAACTCATTGGTTAAGCCAGGGGTCTGCAACCTTGACAACTTTAAGACTTGTGGACTTCAGCTCCCAGAATTCCTCAGCCAGTCCACAAGTCTTAAAGCTGTCAAGGTTGCAGACTCCTGGGTTAAGCTACTGCTTTCTTTTTGTGAGCTTCCATAATGCATCTGGTTGGCCACTATTCTAAACTATATGGGTGCATGAATGAGATGGACACTAAACTAGAGCAGGGGTGTCAAACTCACAATGTGACGTGTCATGACGTACCATGACTTTTTTACCATTGCCAGCAATAGGGTGGGCAAGGTTTTGCTATGATGCATCTGGCCCGCGGGCTGGCAGTTTGACACCCCTGAACTAGAGGGGTATTATGTCCAACATGTCTTTTCTTATGTTCTTACAAATAACAGCCAAGTAACAGATTTTGAGACTTTGCACACGCACAGTAGCCACTGGAATTTATAGGACATCTACTTTATAACTACTACATACTAAACCAAGGGATCTCCACAAGGAAGTGAGCATGTCAAACAAAGATATATGAACTATCTAGAAGCTGAAAAACCAGTCATCAAACTGGTTTGTAATGTTTCATTAAAACATTACTGAAATTGAATTAGAAAAATAATTATATTTCAACAGATATTGTGCATTCTTCAGTGAAGTCAGGAATATACCATATTCCTCTCATTTCACTTCCAAACCATCAGCTGAAATATTCCAGATAATGGGCAAGTCAATAAAAACAAATGTAAAACAATAATAAAACAGCTTATTGTAAAACCAGGCATTGTCATTTATTGGGGTAAATTCAGTGTTATGAATGAAAGATAGACTAGCATTGATGATGTTATCTAGTTTGGTAATCAAACATCTGCAAGAAAACAAGCAAGCTCAGAGAGCACCTAGGACCCTCATCTCATGTCAACCCTGAGCTATAAATATTCTCCTGTATTAAGGTTATGAATGCTCTCTTGAGAATTTTATTTGGCATTCAACATGTTCCTAATATTGGTGCCAACATAAGCATCTTCAGGAAGTACATTCCTGAATATCCTTCTTTTTTGTACCCATCTACCTTATCTTTTCAACAAACCTAAAATATCTTGGACAACAATTTGGATAGGTAAATGTGAAAAAGGTAGTCCTTCAGATAACCTATCCCAGTGATGGCAAACCTTTTAGAGACCGAGTGCTCCAAAACCGCCCCCCCACCCCCGTCCCTACTTCACCCTGCCCACTGGGCCACCCACCACCTCCACGGCCCGCCACAGATCACCCAGGCAGCTCAGCAGCGCCATGGCAGCCACGCCCTCCGCCCATGCCCCGCAGCATCATCTGCGCGCGATGGGGCGCAAGGGCAGAGTCTTGTCCCCGCTGCCCGGCTACCATGTCCTTGGCTGCGCTGCTTCGCGTGGGCCGCGCACAGGGGTCACTCTCCTCCGGGGGGGCTGCTGGTGAGGAGGCGGAGCTGGGGAGGTTGTGCGTGTGCCCACACAGAGGGCCATAGGTTCGCCACCACTGACCTATCCCAATGCTATTGAATATTTCAATTCTTTCAACTGGCTCTAGTGGCAGGCAGATGGCCAGTAGGAGGGGTTTTCATTGAAAATTGGCATCCTTAACTGTTAAAAGGCACGGAATTCCCAATGCAAAGTGGAACAGTAGAAATAATGAGAGCTTTATCAGAAAAATCTCTGCTGTTAACTAAGTTTTGCAAAATCATGAGTTGGAGAGTCTGTAATTAAACAGTGAGCCTCCAAAGCAAATCTAGGCATTCTGGAACTGGAAAGGTGCTGAAACTGAGTTACTAAGTCCTGTTCAAAGTCATAGTAAATTTCCCTCTCAATCTTTAGTTCTTTCAGCAATGATCAGAGCCACTGATGTCTAGATACTGTTAGTGAGCAAAGTGAAAACCTTGGTAGAACAAATTGATATTGAAATTACTTTCAGTAATATAATTGCTTTATCCTAACCTCTGTGCAAACATAACTGTGACATTATTTGGTATGTGCCCAGTCTTGGGGGGAAAGGGGGAAAAGTTCATACAAAACATTCAAACGGGAGAAGACACATGCTATTTCCCTGGAAATAGCACCATAGCCTACAATAGTTCTGCAGTAAGCTGACACTGTCTCAGTCTACAGCATAAAAGGTGTCCTTTCTGGGACAAGCTATGGATTACTGTACATATCCCCATTGAGGCTCCAGTTTATCAGTCTTCTGTATCACTGCCACATCCCAAGCATTGATTAGGATCTTTGTTCCTCATAACTACTGGTTCCTATTAGCATGCAGATCCTATGACAGGCATGATGCCAGAAATGATGCAGTGTACTTTTTTAGGTGTAAAGAAGAACTTAAAGACAGAGACACTTGGATTTCCCTGGTTTTGTTTCCCATCCACATCTCCAAACATCATCAGTGAGCAAAAATCCCTCCTCTACCAACCATTCTTCTTAATGGGGGGCTGAGCTTTGAGAGGAAGCAGATTTTGACAGATGACAAAACTTAATCTGGTTTTGTGCAATACTAAGCAAGTGTTTTGCTTAGGTGCCTTCAAAGTGGGGTCTAATTATCAGCTGAGAATCAGACATAGATACAGCACTATTCCAGAAGAGTATTAAACTTGTGTTCAAAAGCACCCAGAACACTGGACAAATGTGATAAGGGTCGTCTAATGAAGTGACCAATTCCCTCTCCTGCTTCACTGCACAATTCCCCCCACTGCTGCTAGACAGAAGCAGACACCCCTCTAACCAAAAGAAAAATAGTGGGGGGAGGAGGCATGCCCACTTCTGTCTAAAGTGACCAATAAAAGGTGGGACTATCCCAACTCCCAAGAGTGTAACACTGGGAGACCAGCCGGTGCAGTGTGCCAGATTGTCTCCACAATAAAGCTAGTGTAACCTCTTGCTTGTTCCAGAGGGGAAATGCTACTTTAAATCAAAACACTTAAAAACAACATAATACTGGACAATGAAGGGAAATTGAAAGACAGACAAGATTTACAAGAACAAGGTATAGATTTATCATGGTGGCCATACTTGCAAATTCAAACGAGATATGAAAAAGATGCAGTGGTGGGATTCAAATATGTGAACAACCGGTTTTCTGTGTGGATGCTGCTTCCGGAAGTCCATTCTGGGTCTGGGCAACCAAAAATTAGCTACCGGTTCTGCCAAAGTGATGCAAACTGGCTGAATCCCATCACTGAAAAGATGCTCAAAAAACAGGATTTTATAAAGAACAGACAGAATTTGACCAGATGAAACAGATGAAAATTTAATTAAGAAACTCTATAAATATTTGCTAAACTTAAAGATGGAAGAGGAACAAGTAAAAGAAGCAATGATAACATGGGCAAAAAACTTTGGACATAATATAGAATTAAAAAACTGGCAAAGATTATGGGGAAAAAATGCTAAATTAACGAAAGTGGTGGCTTACAAAGAAAACTTATATAAAATGTTTTACAGATGGCATCTAACACCGGTGAGATTAGCAAAAATGTTTAAAAATACATCAAACAAGGGTTGGAAATGTAAACAAAAACCAGGTACTTATTATCATATCTGGTGGACATGCCCTAAAGCTAAAAGATTTTGGTCAAAAATACACATATGGTTGGAAAAAATGACTAAAAAACATATAGATTTCAAGCCAGAACTGTTTCTGTTAGGCATAATAGGAGGAAACTACGAGAAAGATTGTACATATTTAATTTTACATGTACTAACTGCAGCAAGAATTGTATTTGCCCAATATTGGAAAAATGAAGACTTACCAATGGAAGAAAAACTAATTAAGAAAATTTTAGATTGTGCAGAAATGGACAGATTGACATTAAAGATAAAAGAGAAAGAAGACTCAATGTACTTTAGAACATGGGACAATTTTACCAATGGCTAGAAAAGCAAGTTAGAGAGAAAGTAACATGATATGTACTATGTAACATTAAATATATACGAGTAAGAAGAAGACTATTGAGTGATTAACTAACATATTGATTATGATAGTATAGAAATTAACTCTGCTGCCTCAGGTATAGTTTGGGATCAAAATGAAGGTAATAGCATGAGAAAATAATTTTAAAAATGGAGGTTGTTGGCAATGTTTGTGCTATGGCTAGGTGCAAAAGAGAAACAGGTAAATAGTTATATTTATTTTATTTATTTATTTATTTATTTAATTACATTTATATCCCGCCCTTCTCCTTGCGGACTCAGGGCGGCTAACAATTGGATAAAATACAAACATATAGTACACCAATTAAAATTGATTAAAAAGAAATATTTAAACTCATCTGATTAAAAGTAATTAAAACCCCTTTAAAATCCCTTAGGCCAGTCCCGCAAGCTGGAACAACCATGTCTTGAGGGCGC
>NW_015386515.1:385290-391844 GCF_001527695.2 Protobothrops mucrosquamatus | reverse complement strand
CACCCCGAAGCCACGAATGATCTCCCCCAGCGGCTTCACATAAATATTGAACAGAAGTGGAGAGAGGACCGACCCCTGTGGGACCCCACAAGTTAGGGGTCTCGGGGTCGACCTCTGTCCCCCTGCCAATACAGACTGCGTACGGTCGGTGAGGAAGGAGGAGAACCACCGCATCACGGTGCCCCCCACTCCCAACCCAAAGCTATGAACTAGTGTCATAGGATTTAAACCTATATTGTTAATGTCAGACAGCACTTTCCTAACAATTCAACAATTTAGCTTAAGAGCAACCACAAGAAGGAGCATTTGATTCACTCCTTGTTGTCACAAGTCGCAAACACTGAAGCTGCAATAGAATCCCTATCTGGATAGAAAAGATCGTAACGTGGCATGAATCCCAGGTTCAAACTAAAATTCAATTATGAAAACTCAGTGATGACTTGTGTAAAGTATAAGGAAGATAATCTTGAGAGAAATATGCAAGGACTGCATTGACCTAGGCCAGTGGTGGCGAACCTATGGCACGGATGCCAGAGGCGGCACTCAGAGCCCTCTCTGTGGGCACGCGCGCCGTCACCCCAGTCCTAGGCCTTCAGCTGGGTTTTATAAAACTTTTTCGCTTTAGGCCTCCGCCGCCATGTGCAAAAAACAAAAGGTTCAATCAATCAGTCAATTTCAACTTCTCCTGGGGAAAAAAAAGATCTTGCAAAGTTGGAATTGATTGACTGAACTTTTTAGTCCCACCCAGTCTGCCGTTACCACCGCAGCCACACCCACCCAATGGGCCACGCCCACCCAGCACCCAACGATGCATAAGTGGGTTTTGGGTTGCAGTTTGGGCACTCGGTCTCTAAAAGGTTCGCCATCACTGACCTAGGCAAAAGGCGTTGAAACATTTTTAAGTCTAGAACTATGAGATAATATTAAGCAGCAGCTTAGGCCAGGGCTTTTCAACCAGTGGTACGGGTACCACCTGTGGTACATTGTCACCTGGCAGGTGGTACACGACCATCCTAGAAAAGTGGTAGCGGGGGAGGGGAATGAGCTGAACTGGTGGCAGCACCGCACAAGCCTGAGCGAGAGATGGGTGGAGCTGCAGGGCTGTCAGGGCTCAGCGGAAGCACCAGGATCAGCGCCAGGCTCCAGCTGGAGCTCGGCACTGATCCTGGCGCTTCTGCTGAGCCCTGAAGAAGCACCAATCAACTGGAATGTTGCAGCATCTCCAGGGTCTTGTGATTTACATTCAGATGCTTGGCAACTGATTCATATTTATGACGGTCACAGTGTCCCAGGGTCATGTGAAGTGACCAAAACCTGCTGCAACCACCCAGCAGATGGGGGGAATAAAAACCAAACACCCCCCACCCCACCCCCACTGCCAATCCTCAACAGAAATGCTCACAACAATGAAAACCTCGGACAAGAGGAAGAGCACCGCTGGGCGCTGTCTTGCTCGGCTGTGGCTTGGGGGGGCACTTTTTTCAGTGCCATTGTAACTTCGAACAATCATTAAGTGAACTGTTGTAAGTCAAGGACTACCTGTACTTTATCACTTTTTTCCTTTTGGGGGGGCGGTCATCAGGTTTTTGACACTTTGCTAGGCGACTGTTGGTACTCGGATGTTGCCATATCCTAAAAGTGGTACAATGGGTGAAAAGGTTGAAAAGCCCTGATCTAAAAGACTAGGATTTTGTTTAAAGTAAGTTAATACTATTAATGTTACCATGCACCGTGTGGCTTTAAATTACAAGAAGGCATTTTATTAATTTTTGGGACATTTACCACTGGCATACTCACTTTAGTTTAATGAGTGGAAATGTCAGCTTTCTATGTGGAATGAAATTGGCCCAATAAAACAAAATTTGGTTGCTTGTAAATGATGACAAGATATGTCAGCCAATGTCATGATCATGTAGTGTCAATCAAGGATTAGGTAGGGAGCACTTCAGCAGTGGGAAAAGGCCCATCCTATGTCTACCCAATTTGTCTTACAGAATTATGGCGATAAAAAGAACCCCAAAAGAAATAGAATATAAATCTAATAAGTAATTTTACAAGAAGACAATTACAGGTTGAAATTTGGGTATAGCCACACATCAGCAAGATTAAAATGCAATGGAAGCATCATCCCTATTGGCACATCTGTTTCAGTCAAGAGACAATTATAAGAACCAACATTTTTCTGTTCTCCAGTTCAGAATCCATGTGATCAGTGAAGCCAGTCAGTCTTACTGCCCTCCTCCTCACATCCTCCTTTTTCCACCCACAACTATCTCTTTTCTAGCTCTCATAGCAGCCTCCTTATGCACCCTGCGAAGTATGCTTCCTCTTGTTATATCAACCTCTTTTGCCTTACCTGATGAGATAATCAGAATTACCAGCCCAAGTGGGTGGGAAAATGCCTTTCTACTCACAATATACCTGGAGGCAATTGGGCTGGGAAGGTTGTGACAGGGCAGCTCAGTAAGCAGAGACAGTAAGCAAAAGAGGAAGATAATAACCATTATGGGGACTGTTAAGAGAGACAGCTGTCTGAAGGATACCCATAGAGGGGGTGATAACTGCTAAGAGAATAAACTAATATTTCTTTACTGGAAGTATCCAAGGCTAGAAGAGAACATATTGCATCAAATCAATTTCAGAGAGACTATTCTGCACTTTAGGAAACCTTATTCCTTTGAAAACTAATAGTGTAGAGGTGAAATTTAATCTAGAAGATCTCCTAAGGACAATACTTGTAGCCACATTTCCAAGAGTATTTTATTCTATTATTTTATTTTTATCAAATTTATTGGCCACCCTTCTTACCACGAGGTAGCTCTGGGCAGCTTACAATATTTACAACATTTATAACTATAGCCCAACAAAAGGTGTAAATCTGCAAATAGCATGTTGAATCCAGTAATAGGCAAATGAAATAATTCTGTTCATCCTCTATTCTAATCTGTTCTAATCAGTGGCAATATTGAAAGTAATATTAACTCACTATTCACTTGTCTCAGGCTCCCTCAATTATACTGGCACTCCAGCAAATGACATCACCTCTATGTTCTACTTTCTATATGCTATATTGATAGAACTAATCTATGTTTTAAGTTCTTGCTCCCCCCCCCCAAAAAAATCCATAATTTAGATGCTGGTCCCCAGCCACCACATGTACACATTATGTCAGTATTTGGGGTGAGTGAAGGGCTAGGGTTGCCTACAAAAGAATTATTGATATCCATGGCAGGCGGCAACATTAAAGATTTTTATGATAAGCAATATAACCAAATAGCGGGGTTGGGGGAGGAAGGACAATAATAAATGAATGTAGTATAAATCTATATTCTCTATTGAAAAAGTATGTGATAAAATGTGACAATTTTTGGTTATATCAAATTGGCTAAAGCTTTGTAGATCCGGTTAGAATGTTTAGAGAGTTCTGAGGTAGAAACCTTTAAAACTGTCTCTCCTGATTCTCTTTTTCTGACAGGTACTTTAGTTGTGCAACATTTCTAAGAAGACAAATTCTCCACTTTACAGGAGACTGGTTCAACTCACTTTTGCTGTTACCTGTGATGAAAAGAGGGCTGTATTTTTCTACAAAGGGAGATAAAGAACAGTGACCTACACTGAAATAACCCTCTACCAGAAATAAAAAGGAACAAACAGCAAAGGAAAATCAACAAGGTCATGATTTCTAAGAAATAACATGCAGAATGTAGGAGTAATGTAATTTTGCATATCTGTAGCTCAGGTGTAGGATGAGGGTAAAGGTTCATTCTCTGAGCTTGTGGGTTGGTTTCCGAACATTTTGTTACCAGGCTAGTTAGCATCTCCAGCAGAGTTTAGGGGTTCCCCTCAGCTCCACTGAAGATGTTACCTACCCTGGTAATGAAACATCCAGAAATCAACCCAGAAGCTTGGAGAACGAACCTTCACCCTCAGTAATGTAATTGTTATCATCTGAAGAGAGGCTCTGAAAGACAGTTTCATCTTCCAGCATGGAACATAGAATAATAGAGTTGGAAGGGACTTTGGAGGTCTTCTAGTCCAATCCCCTGCTCAAGCAGGCTATACCATTTCAGACAAATGGTTGTCCAGTCTCTTTTTGAAAGCCTCCAGTGATGGAGCATCTATAACTTCTGAAGGCAAGCTATTCCATTTGTTGATTGCTCTCACCATTAGGAATTTTCTCCTTAGTTCTAGGTTGCTTCTCTCCTTGGTTAATTTCCAACCATTGTTTTGAAGGGTTCTGAAATAAAGGGAAATTGTTTAGTCTAACTGTTACTTTCTTGCTTTTTGTAATCAGCTTTTGCACTAGACAAATTTCATGCAATGTGGGAAACGTGTACATGGCTGCGATATACTGAAGGAGGGAATAAGGGAGTGTACAGGAATGACTGATGTCCTTATGATGTAATGGCTCTGTTGTCTGATTTTCATTGGTTAACAAAGTTTATGAAGCAATGCTACCAATTTTCTAATGCGTGGCACTTCTGGATGTAACTCTGCCAGCGTTCCAGATTGTGGGCCACCCAGCTGCTTAATTTGATCAAATAAAGTGCTGCTTGATCAAGAAGTCTCCGCTTGGGTTATCTGATTAGATTGATATGGTATCTCAAGTTCAAGTAAGGGACTGGGACCTTACATTTCCTTGTCTTGCCTTTTGGTGCTTTGGAAAATAGATTGACCTCCTTGTCTTTTTAGGAGCCCCTCAAATATTGGCATACTGCTGTCATGTCTCCCCTAATCCTTCTTTTCATTAGATTAGAGATATCCAATTCCTGTAACCATTCTTCATATGTTTAAGCCTCCAGCCCCGATCATTTTTGTTGTTTTCTTTGCACTCTTTCCAGAGTCTCAACAACTTTTTTATATTGTGGTGACCACGATTGGATGCAGTATTCCAAGTGTGGTCTTACTAACTTTGTAAAGCAACACTAATACTTTATGTGATCTTGACTCTATCCCTCTATTAATGCAACCTAGGATTGCATTGTCTTTTTGGCTGCTACTGCACCCTGTTGGCTCATATTTAAGTGATTGTCATTAGGACTCCAAGATTCCTGTCAGTTACTGGCATTAAGCCAAATTTCACCTAGTCTGTATACAGTTGGTTTTCTTTCCAAGGGGGTAAAACCTTACTTTTATCTACATTGAATTTTATTTTGTTAGATAGGGTCCAGTGTTCAAGTCTGTCCAGATCTTTTTGGATCTTGAGTTTGTCTTCTGGGGTGTTGGCTATTCCTGCCAGCTTAGTGTTGTTTGCAAATTTGATGTGGTGGTAGTGCTGTCTATCCCATATTTTTCTAACTTCCCAAGAAGTAGATTCTTGTGTACTTTATCAAATGTTTTATTGAAATCTAAGTATACTCTGTCCATAACATTTCACTGATTCACTAATTTAGTCATTTTATCGAAGAATAAATAAGATTTGTTAGGCAACCATGTTGGTTTCTGGTTAAAACTTGCTTTGCTTCTAAGATATTCGCAGATTTGTTGCTTATCTTTTCCAAAATCTTACCAGGTATTGATGTCAGGCTGATTGGTCTATAATTTCCTGGATCTGTTTTTTTTCCTTTTTTGAAGATGGAAACCACATCAGCTTTTTTCCAACCTTCAGGTAATTCTCCAGTGCTCCAAGAACTTTGAAAGATATGTTTCAAAGGTGCTGAAATCACATCTGCCAATTCCTTCAGAGCTCTGGGGTATAGTCTGTCAGTACCCGATGATTTGAATCCGTCTAGAGCTGAGAGATGTTCTCTTACCTTATTTTTGCATATTTTAATTTGTATTCCTAACCTGTCATTTATGGTTATGGAATAGAAAGTTGAAGTGGAACCATAATATTACAATAAGGAGAAAACTCCATCTGTAGCATAAATTACACTCCATTATGGAGAGAGGCAACAGGCAACCAAAAGGCTTGTAGAGCCCTTAATAACTTTCTTCCTAACTTTCAGTCCGACCAACAAACCTCTGCACTCTAGCTGTCTTCAGATCAGCAGCATAGATTTTGACAACCATTTCCTATTGTGTACTCAGCTACTCATTCAGGCAGAAGATAATAATAATAATAATAATAATAATAATAATAATAATAATAATAATAATAATAATAATAATAATAATAATAATAATAATAGTAAAGTTGGAAGGGACCTAAAGGTCATCTAGTCCAACCCCCTGCTCAGGCAGGAAACCCTATACCATTTCGGACAAATGGCTGTCCAGTGTCTTCTTAAAAACTTCCAGTGTTGAAGCATTCACCGCTTCTGGAGGCAAGTTGTTCCACTGGTTAATTGTTCTCACTGTCAGGAAGTTTCTCCTTAGTTCTAGATTGCTTCTCTCCTTGATTAGTTTCCACCCCTTGCTTCTTGTCCTGCCTCCAGGCGCTTTGGAAAATAGCTTCACTCCCTCTTCTTTATGGCAACCCCTGAGATATTGGAACACTGCTATCATGTCCCCCCTCGTCCTTCTCTTCATTAAACTAGACATACCCAATTCCAGCAGCCGTTCCTTATATGCTTTAGCCTCCAGTCCCCTAATCATCTTTGTTGCTCTTCTCT
>NW_015386515.1:378774-384843 GCF_001527695.2 Protobothrops mucrosquamatus | reverse complement strand
TTTAGTAATGACTTTGTTTGCCTCTAGGTGTTCGTTGATTCGTTGTTTGATTATCTTTTCCAGGATCTTCCCAGGTATTGAGGTCAGGCTGATAGGTCTGTAATTTCCTGGGTCCATTTTTTTTTCCTTTTTTGAGGATGGGAACTACATCAGCTCTTTTCCAGTCCTCTGGTAGTTCCCCTGTGCTCCAGGATCTTTGGAAAACATAGTTCAGTGGTTCAGAGATCACATTTGCTAGTTCCTTGAGAACCTTGGGGTGTAATCCATCTGGTCCTGGCGATTTGAACTCGTCTAGGCTGGACAGGTGCTCACTTACTATTTTCTTGCCTATCTTAACTTGTGTTTCTATTCTGTTTTTTATGGCACTATTTTGATAGGTTGGTCTGTTTGAGCACTATGTTTGACCTATGTTTGACCTCTATAGAGAATGTGAACCTTCCAACTTCACTATATGCCTTTAATACAAAATGTACAGAGAACAAGGCTCTACAAAATGTACAGAGAACAAGGCAAGTGGATGCTATCATTCTGCTACTTGTTTCAAAGACAGATCTACATATTGGGGCTATAAAAATTCAGAAGCTTATTTAACTGCAGCAAAGAGTTAGCTTTCTGTGTCTCTCTGCTGCCATCTAATAGTCCTCTGGAGTTTCACAGCCCATTGTGATTGCTGTAATAAAAAAGCAGTACAGTTAGGTCTCATTTTCTTCTCCTACCTCTCTCGACTGACATCTCCCTGTCTAAATTGATATCATATGCTATTTGGAATGGAAATCTACTCTTTTTGCTTTGTTAGTATACAAAATATCGTGCATATGTGTAGTACTAACCCATAGAAATCAATAAAGGACAATGTGGCTATCAGCAGAAGTTCATGATGACTGAATATATCTAGAAAGCTATTCTCCATTTAATGATGTAAATATAAACAGAAATTCACATCAGAAAGACAGAAAACTACTTACAATTTCTGTCTTTGTTCATTCATGCCAGAGAACTACTAACATTTATAAGAAAATCAAGGAGCCCTCCACAGCCTCTTTTCTCCTCAACAAGATATATATTATCCCTCATGGTATAAATCTACATGCCAACTGGATGGCAGTGAAAGAAGCATAGACATGTGTCTTTTAGCTGCCACCTACTGTTTGTCCTAAATTTTAGCCCACATTTGGTAGCTCTCATAAACAAAATCAATAATACTCATCAATCTTCAGACCAAAGCAAAGGCTTATATCCGTACAATTGTTCAAATAAAAGATTTGAACTTGAAAATATCTCATGGAGATTTTATATTATGTGGTAGTTCTTTTTATTTTTCTGCATAACAATCTTTCACAGGAGATAGGTTAGTTACTAGGACACGGGATACCAGCACTAGTCAAGATTGGTATAAGAGTAAGGAAGATAACCTTGACAGAAAGATACAATACTTTTTATCTAGGCAAAGGGGGCTGAAATATTTTATAAGTTCTGGAATACAAGATAATATTCAATAGATTCCTCTCTGATTCACTGAGTCATAAGAAGGCAAAAGAGGTATAGTATAATCAGATTTGTGTTATTGTAATCAACCTCAATAAAAGTAGTTTTAGCTTTCCAATGGAGATAACTTTTTGGTTTGGTCTACTTCATGTAGCTGACAATTGGGTTCACATTGATTAAAAATTCACTAAGGCAGCGAATCTAATCCAACTAAATATGGAAGGATAGCCTCCTTAAGTTATGCAAAATATATTTTAAAATGTCTCAAACCAGTGCAGTTCACAAAGATTCAGAATGAATTTTGCAGCTCCTGGTTCAGATAAATTACTAAAACATCTAACATTTCTCTCTCTGACTTGATAAAATATATGTAAATTCTCTCTATTTATTGAAAGTTATTTGTATATTACTTACTTTTAAAACATTAAGATACCTTACAATTCTAAAACAAAAAACATCAATAAAACCAGTTAGCAATTAACCATAAGAGATGGCAAGTTGTTCCAGAGCAAGGAGGCTATGATGAAGATCATCCACTACGACGGCATCTCTTATGTCCAAGAAGTGCAGACTCATAACTAACAGACTCTTGGTCTGTGCATATTGAGTGGACAGAGTCCACCTGGAATAGGAGGAACTAAAAGATAATTATAGGAAATAGTCAGCCCCTTGAATTTGTCCTGGAACAAAGTAGCAACCATTGCAGTCCCTGTAATATTATTTTGCTGTAGCTGGACAGCCACTTTCTGGATTATCTTCAAGTGCAGCTGCATGTTGAGTAAATGGCAACCACAACATGAGCATGACAAGCACATGAGTCCCTATAATGAGACCTTCCTGATCCAAGAAGTCACTGCTTGCAAATCATCAAAACTTGCTAAAGACCCTTCTGGCCAGTTTCTATCTGCCACTCCAGTGAGAGTCAGGAATCCAGGAGAACCCCGCCCCCAAACTGCAAACTTCCTCCTTCAGAAAGAGATCCATACTGTCCCTCATTAGAACTCTAGAACTCTGTTTATAAATAGTAGCTCAAATATTTCTGGGATTTATTCTGAGCCTGTCTCATCCAATCCCCTGCTGCCTCCAAGAACCTACCCAGCCATAAATTTTCTGCTTGGATTGAGAGGGAGATACATAGCTGGTGTAATGAGCATACCTCATTCCGCACTAAGAGATGACTTCCCTCCCCTAACCTGGTAAGTATGTAAAAAAGAATGAGGGAGAGGGGCAAGTCCTGGAGCAATTGACTAAAACTACCCACTTACAAAGGAACAGAACCATTAAAGAAAATTTATTTTGAGGCACCCCAAAAGACACTCACTTGATACTGAATGTTGTTTGAGATCTAAGACGAGAATGTCCCCCACTGAGGCCTTGCCACAAGGTCACCAAAAGAACAATCAATAATTTTTTTATCTCATGTGTATTTGAACTCAGACTGGACCACTGGCTCTTTCAAGGCCTTTGGCACCACCCTTTTTCTCTAGGAAGTATTCACCACCTCCTACCCCCAGTATCTCTTCCCCTTCTCTGGCAACTCTTACCAGCCAGAAGGGGTAAGAATATGGACCACAACTTAGAAGAGCTCACTCCACATATCTCTTCACTCAAGAGACTTATTTTGTTAAGACATCACTCCTGTCATCTTATGTGACCCTGCCCATTTGCATCCAACTCTGCATGAATAGGAGCAATTTTATCTGCAAAATGTGTAATGAAAAAGGTCATAACATCAGAGATAGTAGGAGGGATACATAAAATGAAGGAAAGTATAGTCAGTCTAATAAAACAGCCATAAAAGATTTGAAACAAACAGTTCTTCCATGGATGACTGACAGGGCTTAAATGTGATTTTATGGTGATTAGTCCAAATGAAAGTGTACATTTTGCTTATTTTTGAAAGAGTGATGCGTTGTCTTCCTTGTATTCTCAAGGCAAAGCCTTACTAATTCATCCATTAGTAATTATTGAGGTAATTACAAGCAACTGCTCTAAACTCACACTTTCTCTATTTCTCTCTTTCTTTTAACAGTTTAAGGCTTCCTCTTTTAGTCATATTAGATTATCTTATAAAATATCTAAAAAGTATGGATTTGTAACACAGATCTGGAGGACAATGAGCCCAAAAACTGTTAAACCACAAACCCCAAAATTAAAGATGTGGTTAGGCAATAGGAATGGCAGTTCTTCAAACACTTGTCTTCTTGGTTTAAAAAAAAAAAGCGACATCAGAATTTCAGAATGTATTTGTAATTGTACATTTACTATTGCTCTTATAAAAAGGTATAAGTTGATAAGCATAAATACAATAGAGGATGGTTGTATTTACCACTTTTAAGGGCAAAGTTATTATTTGGTTTGCTAGCAAGAGTTAAAAAGAAATGAAAACAAACTCCTTTGAGTTTATATGAAAACAGTATGAACAATATTCCTATTATGGTATGTGTTATGCAATTTAGCACAGGCAGAGTTTTTTTGAATTAATTTTTTGAACAATTTGTTTGGAGAGTAAAAATCATACAATTTAAAGAAGAAAAAGGAAAGTGATAAATAAGAAATACAAAGAGAAAAGATATGAAGATATAAAGAAGCAGCTTCCAATACAGCTGTTATTTTTATCCTCTCTATGTATAGTTAGCAAAAACTCTATAAAGGGTTTCTATTCACTAACAAATGTTATTGTTCTCTTTTTCCCTACTCAAACAAGTCAATTTTGTCATCTCTGCAAATTCTGTCATCTTTACCAACCATTTCTCCATTATGAGTATTTCAGAGTCTATCTTTGTGTATACAATATAATAATCTAACTATGCAGTTACTATGTACCAAAAACTTCTATAGGTCTTTTCTCATTGTCTATCCATTCATCTGAGCAAAAAAGGTCTGCCTTCAGTTGATTAATATATAAATTTCTTTGTATCACTGTGTTTTTGAACCCAACGTTTTCTAGCTTTCCTACAAGCATGATAAAATGACAGTTCATATTTTTCACATTTCTGACATAAATTAATATGAGAGAAAGTGGCAAGAAGGTGACAAGCAACCGGGAGAAAGCAGAACTACTTAACTCATTTTTTGCACCCGTCTTTACACAACCTATCAAAACAGCACCGTAAAAAACAGATTAGAAGCACAAGTTAAAATAGGCATGGAGCCTGCCCATTAGAGTCATAGGTCGCACAGTCATAAAGCAGCACACTTATTTGTCCAACTCAATTTTATGACCAGTTTTGTGGCAGGCATAAAGCAAATTCTGTTGTTCCTGTTGTTCAAACTCATTGTTTGCTACCATATGAGGTATTTTTGCCAAAAACAGAAGTAAATTGGGATCACATGACACAAGGTGCTGCAAACAGCTGTAAACAGCTGTAAACACAGACCAGTTGCTGAGTGTTTGAAATGTGGTCATTCAACTGGGGGGGGGGGCATAAGGACTTTGGAGCCAGGTTGTACATAGTGTTTGGAGGAGTCTATCTTAACTTTGAACAGTTGCTGTAATTGTTTTGAACACTTCTTCTGCAAGAATCAAAAACTCTGGCAGGATTTGTATATAGTACTTAGCCATTTTTATTTTTTTCAGATTTTTTTATCCTGACTTTATTATATTTATAGATAACTCAGGGCAGCAAATATAGCTAATACTCCTTCCTCCTTCTATTTTCCCCACAACAACCACTCTGTGAAGTAAGTAGAGCTCAAAGAGAGTGACTGGCCCAGCTGGTTTTCATGTCTAATGTGGGACTAAAATCTCTTGGTTTCTGGCCTGGGACCTTAACCGTTAGATCAAAGTGGCTCTCAATATACATTGCTTATTTTTGGTTTAACAATCATGTCAGGGAATTGCGCAGCTGATGTCCAAATGGAGTCAGAGACACTGACACGAACCAGTTTTATATAAATATTTACAGTAAACAGGATAGGCAGACAGGAGCATCATCAGGTAAATCAGCACAGCAGGAATATTAGAAGGCAAATTAGAGAAGCACAGCAGAGAAAAAAGGCGGGAAACAAGGAAACTCCACCTTTACTCTCACAGCAACCAGTTACAGCTCAGATTCCCTCATACAGTGGCCAGCTCTCTTTAACCAATTAGCTATAACTACCATATGTGTTTATTCATTGTCCAACTGTAAGGACCCGCTTCATAACCTCATCCCAAGAAAGCAGGACTCTTGGAACAATTCCATTCCAAAAGGAACTTTTACGAGGAGAAGCTGACAGCAGGCATAGAAGGCAGCATCAGATCAATAGGTTAAAGGAGCATCAAGCAAACCCCATCCCAATAGTTCATCCCGTCAGTTCAAACGGGCCAATCCCTAGGTGTTAGGTCCACTGTGGGAACGGAGCTAATAATGGAGTCCCTTCCCATGCCTATGAAGACATTGTTGGGGACTTCCGGTGGCAGGCGTCTTCGTCGGTCGCAGCTGTTTGCTGCCTCCCGCCTGTTTCGCGTAAAAGCCGGTTTGACAGCTAGCATCAGCTGTCAAACGGCTTGATACCTTTCCCCTGGGCATAAGGGGATAGGTGAGCTGCCCGGGGTAGGAGTTGAGTTCCCGAGTCGTCCTATATGGACGATGTAGGTGA